>NW_015505946.1:505533-505917 GCF_001515645.1 Sinocyclocheilus grahami
GAAATACTGGGATGAAAGTTTATAATTCAGATATAAACATTGATGGCTATGGTAGCGCGACCAAAACAGAGCAAATCCGCGTTTGAAAGTTACTGCCACATAACGTTTGTTTCGCCACTAGGTGGTAAAAAGTGACTTAAATGTATAGTTGAATGAATAATTTATTCAAGAGAATCGTTCAAAAACACTGATTCATCCAGTAGGTTTATGAGTGAGTTGTTGAATCATTGAGTCAAACAACTTTTTCATAATTGTAATATTAAATTGAAGTATTAAATATATGATATTTTAAATACATATACACTACCAGTCAAAAGTTTTTGAACCCTAAGATTTTTTATATTTTTTTAAAGAAGTCTCTTCTGCTCACCAAGCCTGCATTTA
>NW_015505946.1:507421-509258 GCF_001515645.1 Sinocyclocheilus grahami
TACAAATTTAAATGGACTGAACATAACAGAAATAACACGTAGAAATGCATAAACAAATAAAAAAAACTTTTTTTAAATGCAGGGCAAACCATATTCCTATTTTTGTTTCTTTTTAATAAGAATTGTATCCACATATTTCATCCATACATTTATTTGCCCTCTAATTGTGAAGCAAGGAAATATATATATATAAAAATGAAGATTATTGAGGAATAGAAGTGAAGAAATGCTACAATTAAAATAAACCAAATATTATCAATATAAAGAAGAATAAAAACAACGAAAGACTAAATATAGAAAAACAAATAACCCACTAGTTTGAGGGTTTTGCATTTTATATGAAACATGGTTCATCAGATTAATAAATAAATGCTGTTGTGATAGTTATATCTTGTAATGTACAATAGCTGATCGTGTTGTTTGCTTAAGTCTGTTGTTCTTGTTTTAAATGAGCTTAATGCTGCAATTAACAGATCTGAAGTCATCAGCATAATATAATGAATGAGGTGAAAACAGGGGCTATTATCATGAAATAAAGAGGATTTTCAGCAGCTGATAATATTGATGAGTCTCAGACTATAAACACTCATTAAACAAGCCATTCAGGATCAGCAGCAGAGCATCTCACTTTAAATATAAGCATCTGTGACTGTGGGTACTGATTATTTGTGTAAGAATATGTGTTGAAAGACTATAAAACTGCTCTATTAAAACATAAAATGATACAGAATTTATATCTATACAGAAAGACACTAATAACATCACGTAGGGGAGAGCGGGGCACAAAGTAACACTTTTTGACTTTCTCAAATTGTGTAAATCCACATGGGGTTCAGAGTATAATTTTATAATCCACATTTGTCGAGTACAAATATATCGCTTTGTTTCATGATTACAGTGTATACGTTTTTCTTTATTTACCCTCAAAAATTGGAAGTGAAATGTGACAACATGCCCCGTCGGTGGGGTGCATTGTAACATCTGAGGGGCACGTGTAACATGACATCAGAGTGGATTTCGTAGGGGTCGGAATACAATGGACTCTGTATTATGTCTAGAGTCAGACATCAGAAAAGCACAGACAAACAAAGAGGTAGTAGTAGCTGTCTTCTTTGATGTGGAAAAGGCATATGATATGCTCTGGAAAGAAGGATTATTAATAAAATTAAAGTCTTTGGGAATTGGTGGTAGAATATATAATTGGATTCAGGACTTTTTATTTGATAGGAAAATACAAGTGAAAGTAGGTGAAGAATACTCCAGGGTGTATACAGTGGAGAATGGAACACCACAAGGTAGTGTATGTAGTCCGATATTATTCAATATAATGATTAATGACATTTTCTCTCAAGTTGAACATAACATTGGAAAATCTTTATATGCAGATGATGGGGCTTTGTGGATTAGAGGTCGCAATATATCATATATTAATAAAAAAATGCAAGATGCAATAGTTGATGTTGAAAAGTGGGCTAATAAATGGGGATTTAAATTATCTGTATTAAAAACACAGGTCATTTGTTTTTCAAGGCGGCATAAAATCACACCCCTTTCTTTAAAATTGTATGGAAATCCTCTGGAGCAAGTAAAATCCGTAAGGTTTCTTGGGCTTTGGTTTGATGAAAAACTGACATGGAAAGTTCATCTGGATAAAATTAAGGACAAGTGTAAAAAGATTATTAATATTCTTCGGTGTTTATCAGGACAGGAATGGGGAGCAAGTAGAGCATCTTTACAAAATATATACTGGGCACTCATGAGGTCTGTCTTTGCAAATTATAAAACCGTTAAAATGTCGGCAGCAGAAACAAACCTCAAACAATTAGATGTACTGCAA
>NW_015505946.1:510819-514558 GCF_001515645.1 Sinocyclocheilus grahami
ACCACATCCATCCCCCGCACTTTTGAAAAGCTTGCTACGCCCCTGGCGCAGATACATCGAGAACACGAGCACCAGGGAAACAGTGAGTGTGCACTACCTTCAGCTAACGTAGCATGGACGTGCCGGACGATGGAGTGTCCAATGTTCACAGCGTCGCATTCCGTCTCGCGGAGGGGAGCGAAGCGGTTCCGGGGTGAAGATCTCGAAGACCAGAGGCGGCGGAGGTGGAGAGGTCGTCGCCCGGGGCCTGGCTCGCGTCTTTCGCTGCGGGTGAACCCAGGGTCCGTGGTGTCCCGGCGCCGGAGTGAAGGACATCTGGGATGATCGCGTTTTGGGTGCACCGGGCCTGTGCAGAGAAACACACGGAGTAGAGGTGGTGGGAGAGTTAGCAGCGCACTGTATACTTGCCTCGGAATTGTGAGCGTCAGCCCAGGATGTTTCCAGCGCGGCTCTCTGCTCTCTCAGCTGGGTCTGCCTCTCCACCAGGTCGCAGATCTGCATCACCGAATGCAGCTCGAACGTGTCCTCACCTGCACTCAAAGGAAGACACACATCCGCCTTTAAAGCAAGTAACAGTGAGTAAAACAATGGTAACGTGTGTGAATCTAGTATTAGCAATGTAAGCGAGATTAGCGACAACCACGCCGGCGATGCTAACGGGCTATATGCTAATAGCGGACTCGGGAAATCAAAATAGAACTAGTGATAACAAGGCGCGCTGATTGTTTTTGTTGTAGAATACGATAGGGGATATATTCACGTTATAGAAACGAAAATGATGGTGTATAAAATTGATTTTAAGATAAAAAAATAGACGATAAAGAATTACAGTACACACCGTGTTCTCACACAGCGAAAAATACATCACAGAGCAAAGAGGAAACTGACAACACAGACAAGACAGAGAAGGTTACTTCTGGTATGAAACAAGGTTTCAGCTTTCAAATTTTGTCTTTTTTTTTTTAAAGAAATTCAAACAATAAATACTGTTTTGTGCTGTTTTAATGTGTTGTGACAGATTGCTGTAGTGCCTCAGTTCAAGCAGCACACATGAAACGATTATTTTCATATTTAATTAAGGCACAAAATAAAAAGATGTTGTGCGTCTTTATACAAGATTTTGCAAGTTTAAGTCCACCGAAGTTAATCCAGTGTTGCCAACTAATTTTCAGTGGAAGTTGCTGAAGGAAGGTCGATTTGTTGCTAAATTACCTTGTGATGTCATTGCGCGATGGCGTCATTATGTAATCACGATGCAAAATTGTCACTACATCAAATCTCAGCAAAAATATATTTTATGTTAATGTAGATTTGCTCGTAAAATAATATAAATGCATAATATAATGTTAAAATATAAATAACTTTTTATATACAACATTGAACGAGTTAATTTTTGAACGATTACAAGTTTTTTTATTAGCTAGTAAACTAGTAAAACTACACCTTCTGAACAATTATAGTTTTAAGCAGTGTATTAGTAGTCAGTATGCTACAATCTAAGAAAATAAATCACAGCTTTTTACCTGCATTTTAAATTACGCATTGTATTTTGTGTTTTCGGGTTACAACGGATAATTGATAATGTATAACGGATAATGTCCTGGAAAATTACTAGTACCTTTGCCATTTTTCTAGATATTTTTCTTACAGTGTACTAACTGATCAACAATCACATGTACAAGCTACTAACAAGGTGTATCATAAACGAACAATTTTATTATTTATTTATTTAAACAATAAATTATTATTGTTATTATCAAATTGAACAACTGCAAATAGCAATAACTTAATTCATGTGATGTATGTACTTCTAGGCATCTTTGGTTTCCTCTTTTTGTGAAATTTTGATGGAAAATGTGTGCCTTATTGTTTGAGTCACTTATCAAAAGTTGCTAAAAGTAGCCAAATAACATTTAAAAATAGCAAAATTTGTTGCTAGGTGCTTTTGGAAGAAAAAGTTGCTAGGGTAGTCTGAAAAGTTGCTAAATTTAGCAACAAAATTGCTAAATTGGCAACACTGAGTTAATCTACTCTCCTGTCTGATTTGTTTGTCGGGCAAGATGGCGGTTTCGGCGTTATGATTGGTCAGATCACCTATCAATCAAGCTCATTGTGAATGGTCAATTACATTTTAACATGTATTCACACAGAAAACATCTCATAACCTTGCACTTCTGTTATATGTTATGAAATAAATCATCTTTTGTGTGAAATATGAACAGCAGCTATGCTAATCTTTCTCCTTTTGTTTTCCTGTTTCTATCTCGGGATGCCCATCCCAAGGTTACTAGATTACGCCAGCTCCAGTTTGGATCCAGCCTAGAAGATGCCAACACTCAAAGATTTCAGA
Source organism: Sinocyclocheilus grahami (assembly GCF_001515645.1). Lineage (NCBI taxonomy): Eukaryota > Metazoa > Chordata > Actinopteri > Cypriniformes > Cyprinidae > Sinocyclocheilus > Sinocyclocheilus grahami. The sequence goes on from NW_015505946.1 coordinate 513,170, forward strand.
TGATGACAACTATAGATGAACATGCAAAGCTGCCGAATAATCCTTATATTGTAATCATTGCCCTAAAAGGTAAATTTGCAGATTTTTAACCAGCTTTGTATTGTTACAGTGTTGGTAATGCAGTGTTTCCCACAGGATTTTGTGAGACTGTCCCTCTAGAGGGCGTTTCACACTTGAAATTGTTAACCCTGGGTCATCCTAAACCCCAGATAAACGGAATCCTGGGTTATCTGTAATGACGTTTCACACAACTCATACTATACCTGGGGTTAACAGTTAATCCTGGGTATTCATTCACAGACGTTTCACACCTAAACTCCGGCTTAACGTTCTTATTTGCATATTTGCGGTGTCACTGTCACTGATTGGACAAACAGCAGGCAACCAGTTTACACGGCTTTTCCCATGCCTTGCCAGTTATTTAAAAAAATGTCGCCGCATAGCCATTTTAAGCATCATGAGACGCACAAAGGCAAGAAAACAAAGACAAAACTCCTCATTACTCCAGTTCACACGCTTTCCATTTTTTGACATTTCTTAGTTTTCTCTCACCGACTGCTGTTTACACGATGCGCGTTTCCTGATACTGACGTGACACGAGCCTCGCTGCTCAATTTCTGATTGGCTGTCTGTTGCCAAGCATCCAGCAGCAACAAGCAAACACCGTTCCATTTCACACTGAACAAACTTAGCACCGCAATGCGGGGTTAACACCGCTTTCAAATTACAGGTGTGAACCGTTTCTTTACCCGGTGTTAAAAGCGGTGTTTAGAACGACGATAACCAGTGTGAAAAGCCCTTAGGGGGGTCTAGGGGCCTGAGGAGTACAGCCAATATAATTTCCCTATTGTAAAAAATAAAACCTTTCATGGTAACAAAATAAAAATTTAAAAAAAGATAATATACATAATATATAAATAAAACAAGCTGCGCTTTATTTTTCAGGTACAGTATTTAGCAGTAACATTGAATATTACAGGGCTTCTGCGGGCCATTAAAAACCATTAAAAGTCATTAAATGGATTATGCGGAAAATTAAGGCCTTAAATAGCATTAAGTCGTTAAATTTATTTCTACAGGCATTACATTTTTGTTTTGAATAAAAATATTATCAGTTTATTTTTTAATATAGCGCCTTCATAATTAATAACTTTAATTTGCTGTCGCAAAATATGTACATTGGTGTGATACACACGCGTAATCGCCTCCGGTCGGTGCGAAATTGCCGTAACACCGAATGTTTGGACAGCGGCGGACTGGAGTAAAACTAAGAGCAGAGAGAATGTTAATTTTGTAAAGTCGGAAAGAAATTGTGTAGTGCAAATTGAGCAATTTCGGCAAGAATGATTCAGATTTTATTACATTCGGCGTAAATGATGTTTGATAATG
>NW_015505946.1:515436-516673 GCF_001515645.1 Sinocyclocheilus grahami
TAAAATGTAATTTATTCCTGTGATTCAAAGCTGAATTTTCAGCATTATTACTCCACTCTTCAGTGAAATAATTATATGCTGATTTGCTGCTCAAGAAACATTTCTGATTATCAATATAGAAAACAGTTGTGTTAATTTTATGGAAAACATAATATATTACCATTCAAAAATACAATAAAAAACTAAAGTGTTTTTTTAAAATAAATACTTTTATTCAAAAAGGACAATTTAAATTGATCAAAAGTGGTAGTAAAGACAGTTATAATGTTACAAAAGATTTTTTCAAATAATTGCTGATTTATGAAATATTTATGCTGAAATTTATGCTGAAAGTAAAATGTATCATGATTTACACAAAAATATAAAGCTATAAATATAAAATTTAATGCTGAAAGTAAAATGTATCATGATTTACACAAATATAAAGCTATAAAAAAATATATAATTTTTTTAATGTATAGTTTTAGAAAACTGAAGTCAGTCCATTCAGTTTGTTTCAAATTTCGAAATTACACAATCTAATTTAGATTAAAAACTGCTCATGTTGCATGTATGCAGCGTCTTTGTTTGGATCATGATTAAAATGCAGTGGTTGCCGCTAATTTTAAATGGAAAGAGCACAGACAAAGCCTTATTTTGTTTATATGAAGAGATTTCTTTTATTTGTGTTTATTTATTTGATTTGGGGCTTGTTTTAAAATTTAAATTTAGTTTTGTTATTTACATTTAATTTAAATTGTTATTTAGCAGACACTTTTATCCTAAGCGACTTACAAATGATGACAATAGAAGCAATCAAAACCAACAAAAGAGCAATAATATGCAAGTGCTATATTAGTATATTATTATAGGGTTATATTTCAAGTTCACAAACGTGCAGCATTTTGTCCAAGAAATAATAAAAGGACACATTTAATTTATAATTTGTCTTAAATCTCATTTTGTAAAAAAAAAATTGTGAATCGAATCGTGAGTTGAGTGAATCGTTACATCCCTAACTGTTATTAATGATTGAGCACCAATTATCATAAAAGAGCAGCAAATCAGCATATTATAATGGTTTCTGAAGGATCATGTGACACTGAAGACTGGAGTAATGATGCTGAAAATTCAGCTTTGATCACAGAAATCAATTACAGTTTAAACAGATGTTTACATAGAACATTTGTTATAAATTTAAATAATATTTCTTAATATTACTATTACTGCAGCCTTAGTGAGCAGAAGATACTTGTTT
>NW_015505946.1:517045-518505 GCF_001515645.1 Sinocyclocheilus grahami
TCCAAAACCTGACTTGAAATAACCTAACAAATCAATCGGGGCTAATGCGGTTCCATAAATGACTAATTAAGTTCACAGAATCTCACTAATTTGTGCACGCTTATTCTTAAGCAGACCTTAATGTCGATCATGGATCAAATCGATCCACCATGACAAACAGCGAATATCTGTGCTGTTTAATGCATTTGAGACGTTGTGTTTTTCTCAGTGCATAACTGACATGCCACAGGTATATTTTTCATCTGTAAATGTTAGAAAGTCATGCAAACATTTTGCTGTCAGGAGTAGGCGAGGCACACGAGCGCATCTGCGCGCATGCGCGCTAAACAAACAGCGCAATCGAATAGGAGCGCAATAATTCTGCGTAAAATATACATTTTGCTAAAATAGTTTTTGGAAGTTAAATGTGTCTTTTGTAGAATTTTAAACCTACACCAGGGTTTCCATGGGTCTTAAAGTCTTAAATTTAGTTGTATCAAATTTAAGGCCTTAAAAATTCTTAAATTGTACAAGAAAGCCTTAATTATGATTTCAAGAGGTCTTAAATTTGGGGACAGAAAGACCAGAATTGCGATATGGCTGAATGTGACGATTAAACTTCAAAAGGCTAACGTTATGATTTCATAAAATAAACATGGGCGCTGCACGTTCAAAGTCCGTTGCTGCGCTTTTTTCTGTTCTGCTGTTACCGGAAAACATTTATATTTCTACCAAATGCTCCACCTGCTGTCAGAGAATGAATGAGCATTTTCAATAAAACGGTTGTTTTGTTCAGAGTTCAGACCAATGCGAAAATTGACCCATGTTTTTACCCTGCAAACATGCAGAGTTTTTAATGTGACGTGGTGGATCGATAAGAAGACAATGCAATATAAAAATCTAATAGGGGTGTGCGATATGCATGGTCTGCGATCATATCGTAATTGTTTTTTTAACAATGTGCGATTTGATATTATCTAGTATATCACAAAAAGCAAACAAAACACCTAACGTTAGCAGGTTAGACTAGTGCGCGTGCGCATTTATAGTGCGTTCTTTCATTGCATGAATCAGTCTATTAAAATGCATTTAGAAATATATAACTCAAGATATGGGGCAGAAAATGTATATATTTATTAGGGGTGGGGGAAAAAATCGATACAGCATAGTATCGCGATATTTTCTGCGGCAATACTGTATCGATACACAGACGCCAAGTATCGATCTTTTATTATACTATTTGGTAGAATAATAAAATTTATTTTTTTACAATCCACTAGATGGTGGTGTTGAGTTTTTTTCTGGTGAGGTCAGCTGGGTCAATTCAATATTCAATATTCTGATCTATGAATGTGCGTTCCATGCTCATCGGAAAAGCAAAGTCCGCTCAAAAAACGGGCTGACAGGAAATTTCTATGCAGTATAGGCCTACTTGGTCCAGTTTGCAGTAGCGCTACTGTGCTGTAACATGCTGTAGGCTA
>NW_015505946.1:519652-527729 GCF_001515645.1 Sinocyclocheilus grahami
ACTTTACAGATCTTCATGCACCAAGAGCTTGTAACACTCTAAAGATAAAATCGCATCATATGACCCCTTTAATATTAAGGTAACTTTTCAATAAAGTTCCATTATTGAAAAGGTTCCATTAGTTAATGTTAGTTAATGTATTGACTCATGAACGAACAATGAAAAATACATTTATTACAGTATTTATTAAGCTTTCTTAATGCTAGTTAATGAGAATACAGTTGTTCACTGTTAGTTCATGTTAATTCAGAGTGCATTAACTGTTAACAAGCACAACTGTTGATTTTAATAATGCATTAGTAAATGTTGAAATTAACGTTGAACTAAGATTAGTAAATGCTGAAGAACTATTGTTCATTAACTAAAGTAGTTAACTAATGAACCTTATTGTAAAGTGTTACCAATATTAATGTAAATTCTGTCCAGTTTTATTGTGTATTATTATTATTGTCCAGTTATTTTTTCAGTAAAAGTGTGGTTATTTTATTGGCGTTTGTTTTTTAAAATTCAGTATCATTAAAATTGAGTTACATTTAAAAAAAAAAAGTCTTACAAAATTACTTTATATTATTTAATAAAATAATAAATAATCATTACAAAGCAGTTTTGGTTTTCGACCTAGTGCATCCAGAACTTTCGGGTTCCGTTTCGGCCCAGAATTTTAATTTCGGTGCATCCCTAGATGTAAGACTAGGGATGCTCCGATTGATCGGCTACCGATCAATATCGGCACCGTCTCTGTCTGGCGCAGGTGAAATAATTATACTATGAAGGTACTCGCCTTCATATTTTTTCATTAAATAACTTATAAAGTAATTTGAAAACCGTGTGTGAGACGTAATTTCACAAACAGCTTGAGTGAATCACCGCGCGCTCTCTCTCAAAATACACAAATGGCTTCAAATCACCACACATCGCGTCTGTCTATAAGCGAGCTACACAGTTGACACAGGAATTGTCACTTGCACAGTCGAGGCAGTGTCACATCATCACTAAAGTTGATAAATTGCATTTATTTTTAATTCTTGCCAGTGTTTAACCATTCAGCACTCGCGCGCTCTCCTGGAGACCGTGCGCTCATGCACACTCGCAGCACACACACATAATGCCAGGTTCACCTTTACAGTTTAGAATGATGTATTACTCTTACCTTTATGAGCAAAAATGACTGCGTATTTTAAGTTTTTTCCACTTAGGAAAAAATGCAAGTGATCACGTAGGCGCCTCCATGTCCTGCAGAGTGCGCTTCAAGCTTCCACTCCTCCGCAAACGATTGGATATGCACATTTATATAGGTTAAACATTTAAACTAACATTGTGACGTACTTGAACTGTTTTTTATATAGATTTTATTTTAGGCAAGTCCTGATTATTTGAAAAGGCTAAATTGATCAAACATAGGCTATGCTATGATCAATTCACTGTCTGCCGCTGGCCTTTACTTAAAAAAACAAAAAAAAAAACTTACATTTAACGAACAAGAAATACTCCAAATGTTTTTCTAAATTTACTTTATAAAAAAACTAAACGAAATATAATCACTTTTCCATTACATACAAAACTGAACAATTTTAATAGCTGAAACAGTAGTATAAGCTTTTTTGGGGAAAAGGGGAAAAAGACCTGTGCAGGGCTTTAATCCACTTCATCCAACGCGGTTTTGTTCTCATCTGTGAGCATGCTTGTGATTATATGTATTTTAGGTGTGTAAATGTATAATTTCCTTTTCATTATTGTTTCAGTTTTATTTCAATTTGTAGTTAAAACCACTAAAAATAAATGTATTTTAAAGTTTAGAATTAGACAGCCTTTGCACACAGGCTTACGCTGAAAACAACTAAATGGAACCTCAAGGTTGATCTAGGAAAATGTGTGCAAATGTTGCTGCGCTGCAAGCGCTGAATTAAAGTAACAGCGCATTGTTTGCAGTAAATATGAATGACTTGACACGAAAATGTAGTAATTACACCATAAATGCATATGATTAAAGTCTACTGTGTTTCACAGTCAACACATGTGGCTTTTTGGCTAGGTTTAAAGGGAAAGAGCACTTTTAGATAAAGAAGGCAATAATAGATGGCACTCGTGCGTAGGAAAACAAAGTTCTTTGTGAACCACAGGATTGCTTGTAATAAAGATTTCAATGCAAAAGGAAAGGCAGTAGAGCTGACTATTTCTGTCAATGGTAAGTTTGTGATAACGTAAGAAAAGTAGTTTAAATGTTTTGCCAGTTGCTTGAGCAACTTAATATATAAATCTAGAAGTAAATGCAAAATTAAAATGCATTGAATAATGTGTTGCTTATATTTATTGTACTTAGTACAGTAATACAATCTTTCACAGACATGTTTGTGTAAAAAAAAAAAAAGAATCACAATGCTGAAAAAGCATTTTCAGTGACAATGTTTGCATTTGAAATCAAAATAACGGATAAATGTTGTGTTTGTGGTAAACAGCCACGGTTCAGTAGCGGACTCCTGTGTGAAAGCTGCTAAAAAAATCGGGATCGGTATTGGCAGATACTGCTTTCTGTGATCCGCGATCGGTGATCGGCCTCAAAAATCTTGATCGGAGCACATGTAAGACTACATGTTTTATTAAATTTAAATTGAACCGTAATTTACTTTCAAATGCCCCAATTGCTGAAGGGTCTGCACAACTTTTTAGTACAATTTCAAGTTGCACTTTTCAAAATACCTGTAGTAGCACAGCAGTGGATACCTGTTTACATTTAATTAAGGTGGACTATTTTAAACTGTAATACAAATAGTTGAGTTTGCCAGGTACATACAACATTCATGAAAGTGTTGGTCAGTTTGTCTGCTTGACAATCCTATTTTACACTGCAACAATAAAACTGAAGTGAGATAAACAAACTGAGAAATGTTTCTTTAGTTAAAACGGATGTCAAAGTTTTCCTTTGGGGACATAATCTGAAATTGAAAAAAGGTAATAAATTGCAATATATCACAATATATTTAAAATCGCAATAACATTGTATTGTGACAAGTATCGTGATAATATCGTATCGTGAGGCCTCTGGTAATTCCCACCCCTAATATTTATATAATTTCATATAGTTAATATCACACGAAGAGTGCCGTTTTTTTTGTCCAAAAGTCAGCATGATTAGTCAAGTCAGTCAAGTCACCTTTATTTATATAACGCTTTTAACAATACAGATTGTGACAAAGCAACTGAACAGCATTAATTAGGAAAATAGTGTCAATAATGCAAAATGACAATAGTAAACACTAATTTTTCAGTTAAAGACAGTTCATCATTGAATTCAGTGATGTCAACATCCAGCTCAGTTTAAATAATATCTTTGCAATCATGTCAACGATAACGCTGGAAATGAAGTGTTGTATAAAATCAATATCACATTTGTAATTGTATTGACAGTTTAATAAACAAGTTAATCTTAAGAGACTTATGTTTTTTTCTTTAATTACACTATATTGCCTGTTTTTGCTCTATTTCTCCAACAAAAATCATTCCAAACACAGCCACAGCGCTGTTTTGTGGCTCTGAGCAACATGACGGTGTTTCGTTCCTGAATGAATCAACCGTTTAAATGATTCGGTTCAATCGCAATGACTCAGTTTAACAGTGACTTGCTGCCACCTACTGGCAGTTTTAATTTCACATTTAAGGTACCTTTTCATTTTTTAAATAATTTCAAACATCAGTTTTTAATGTTTTATTTTTAAAATATCAAAACATTATTTATGCATTTGTGACTGCAGGTTAAATGCATTCATGTCCCTCTTAGCTGCAGTAAACAGTGTGTAAATGCATCTAAATGCCACTTCTAATGCAGTCTCTGTGTTTCCTCTGCATTGCAAAGATCAATTTTGTTGATACTGATTTCATTTGCTTGGTAACAACCCAAATGCAAGAATTTGACTCAAAAGATGGCGCACACTTTTAGAAAAAATGGCTTAAAGATAAAAATGCCCATAAAACTTGTTGGAAATAATTAATTTCTATCACTGCTGTGAACTGACCACACAGAATATGAAGAATGTCACAAAATTCAGGAGTCAGCTGTCAGCACAATTAGAGATAATGTATCAGCACAATAACACACTCAGCAAAATAGTCTAATTATCGTTATCGATAAAACCCCAGAAAATTATCAAGACATAATTTTTTTGTCAATATTGGACACCCCTAATTCATGTTAGTTAATTGATATAATAATTTATTGATGATAATTGTTTAAATTAATATAACAATTAATATTTCTGACTCATCTGTTTTCTTAAAAATGGTTTAAAGGCTGAAATGTAGTTTATCATTTTATAAAACTTTGTTTTTGTGAAAACTTGTATCTGAACTGTAAGTTATGCTTTTTACTAGAGCCTGACCGATATGGGTTGTGTAATTTTGTGTAATCAATTTTATGAAGCAATGCACATGCTTTGTTTGTGCAAAAAACACATTTTACCGCTTTATTTTCTAAAAATATTGATCTGCCACACACGCTCATAAGAGCATCATGACGCATGTATGTTGTGTTCACTTCACGCTTGAATAATATTTTATTGTAAATTAAAGTGGTAAATAATAATTTTTTTTGGACAAACATAGCACTCGTGTTGCTTCATAAAATTTAGGTTAAACCACAGGAGTCACATGGATTACTTTAATGATGTCTTTCTACCGTTCTGGACCTTGAATGTTTTAGTTGCGTTGCTGTCAATGGAGGAACAGAAAGCCCTCGGATTTAATCAAAAATATTTTTGTTTGTGTTCTGAAGATGAACAAAGGTCTTACAGGTGTGGAATGACATGAGAGTGAGTAATTAATGACAGAATTTTCATATTTGGGGTGAACTATCCGTTTAGTAGGGCAAACCACACTGACCGGTGGATCTGCATCTCCAATCGCAGCGAAATAGTTTCCTCGATCCTACATCTTCCACCCTATGACCCGGACATCAATCAAACTCAGCTGTCTAATGATCTAATGATAGAAATGTAGGGGAAAAAATCAGAAGTCGTTGAAATTGTTGGCTTATCTTAAGATATGGTTTATATTCTTTATTTAGTACATGAATGCAAAACTTACCCTTCATCAAGTCTCAGACGCACAGTCAAATGTTTGCCTATAAAAAGAAAAAAACATATGAAAGGGGGAATAAAAACAAAAACTTTAAAGTGGTTCAAATATTGACTTATCTTAAGATATAGTTTATATTCTTTATTTAGTACATAAATGCAAAACTTACCCTTCATCAAGTCTCAGACGCACAGTCAAATGTTTGCCTATAAAAAGAAAAAAACATATGAAAGGGGGAATAAAAACAAAAAAACTTTAAAGTGGTTCAAATATTGACTTATCTTAAGATATAGTTTATATTCTTTATTTGGTACAGAAATGCAAAACTCACCCTTCATCCAGTCTCAGACTCACAAGTGTGTGCCTATAAAAAAAAATATTCTACTTAAATTTACTTGTAAACAACACACACACAAGCAAAGACATTTCCTATACAACAGCCTCATGACCCTTTAATAACCCGAGTTGCCTAAAAAAAAAATATTAAGATGGATGGTGATCCTCCCTGAAATGTGCTCAGTCATAGCCTACAAAGGGAGGTAAACGGAAAATTGTTGGTTACTTGCTAATTACAGTTAAGCCCAAAGTAGGACTGGACGATATGGCCAAAATTTATATCACAATAGATTTCTTATTTTCGGTCGATACGATATAATTCCGATATCGATAAGAACACTATTAAAAAAGCCTCACAGACTCATAAGTGTATGAAAACAAAAAAAAATATTCTACTTAAATTTACTTGTAAACAACACACACACAAGCAAAGACATTTCCTATACAACAGCCTCATGACCCTTTAATAACCCGAGTTGCCTAAAAAAAAAATATTAAGATGGATGGTGATCCTCCCTGAAATGTGCTCAGTCATAGCCTACAAAGGGAGGTAAACGGAAAATTGTTGGTTACTTGCTAATTACAGTTAAGCCCAAAGTAGGACTGGACGATATGGCCAAAATTTATATCACAATAGATTTCTTATTTTCGGTCGATACGATATAATTCCGATATCGATAAGAACACTATTAAAAAAGCCTCATTAAAAACGGCCAAGAATGGCCACAACAGATGTCTGTATCTACAAACTTATGAAAAATTGATTTGCCAATTCTCTGAAACCTACTCCTATAAAACTATATAATATTTTAGGAAAAAAATGGCGCAAATAAATAAATGTTCACCTTTTATTGGTATTTAGCCTTCATACAAACAAGAAATTTGAAATCACTGTCAAATAAATCTCAGACTTTCCTTATTAATATTAATATTTTTTACTTCAAACTATAGGCTAACATACCAGTCAAAAGTTTTTGAACAGTACAATTTTTAATGTTTTAAAGAATTCTCTTCTGCTCACCAATCCTGCATAGTGTAGGCTGATTATTCTTATAGATTGAAACGTGCATTAACCAGGATAACGAGTATGAAACATGCTCCGAGTTGCTTCAGAAAACAAAAAAATAGAGCAACAACAAAAGTATGTTGCTGGAAATGGGTTTATTATTGAAAACGCAAACTGCTTGTCTGCCAGCAGGAGGCGCTGTGAGAGCTGCGGAACTGATTATCTGCCAGCAGGAGGTGCTGTGAGCGGCGGAACTAACGGTTTCTCCAGTAACGGCTGTAAACAAAGCAGCTCCGCTCACAAACGCTACTTTATCAGATAAAAATGACATCTAAACTATTCTGAAGGCAGTCGGTTCCCTTCAGAGACACATTCATATAAAACACCCATGACGCGTTTTGATTTTGAAACGTGCAGTGCTCATGTTTATTCAACGAAGTCAAATGCCACAAATAAATCAATGTATGGGACACTGGTAATGTATATCGGAAATGTTTAAAAATCATATCACCATTATTGAGAAATTATATCGCGATACATATTGATATTGAATTATTGTCCAGCCCTAGCCCAAAGATGTAGCCTAAGCTACACAACACTTTTACAGACTTTTTGTTCATGATTAAAATATGACCGATTCATACAACACAATGCATTTGTCTGCATTTACTGTTACCTGTAATCTGTTACCAGTAAGCAATTTGCAATCGTAAAACAAAATTATATATAAAATATACGATGGCCAATAAAATAACGAATGGCACAGAAAACGAGCTTGTGAGGAACAGATGTAACGTTAGGCCTACAGTGCGTCCAACTGAATGTAACGTTTAACATGTCGGTTGTTCGGCTGACAAAAACGTCTTTCTACAAAAGTAGTCACAAATGAATAAGGTTAACAATTGTTTGAATCCTGGTCTGTTAAATCATATTAAGAAGTTTCATATGTTCATCTAGTTTGAATAGAACAAACTGACAAAACTGGTGACCTTTTAGTTCATGCGTCGTAGAAAACCGCTCTGGAGTCGTCTACCTCAAGTTAACTTATATTATCCTAGCTTGAACGGTTGATAAAAAAAAATACAATAAAATAAAAAAACTATTAACTTTACTCAGTAACGAATAGCAACTCAAACGCACGAAGCCTGACTGGGATAAACTTCCAGTGGGCGCGAAAATGCCCGGCCCCGCCACCTCGGTCACTGTGCCCCCTCACCTCTGGTGCCGTCTCCGTAGTGGGCGCCCTGATTTTAGTCAGGTACTGCCCTGGGAAGGTCTCCCAGGCTGTTAAATGCACAGATTAAAAGTGAAATGTTTTCATTTCGGTTCGTTCTTGGCAAAAAAAAAAATTTTTTTTCGTTCAGGTTATGCAGAGCGAAATAAGAACGGTGCTGCATTTAGAAAGAATTCTTATTAACTTTGCTATTATTCTTGAATTTTCAAACTGGTAACACTTTGCACTTTGCAGTTTCGAATTATGCCTTTACTGTATGACCAAAAATGACGGAGTAGTGTATTTGATGTTTCAGCTGTTTGATCGCGCCGGCGCCTCACGCGCACACTAAGCTACTGCATTCATCTGAAACAGCAGCCGTTCACCGTGCTGTTTGGCGTGAGACACGCTCCACTGTGATATTTTTCCGTCGATACTGGAACGCGCGTGAACTA
>NW_015505946.1:528020-528842 GCF_001515645.1 Sinocyclocheilus grahami
TTTTTTTGCTCAGAAATTCTGTGTTGTGTATTTACATTTTGTTTTAAGGCATAAAACATTAATTTAATCTATCTTTTAAGTAATGAAAATTAAACTAATTAAATTTTTGGGAAAATAAAGGTCATTTAATATTACAATTAAAACATTGAAGAAATATTGAACGCTTATTCCTTAAAAATAAGTTTTAATAATTGTAGTAGTAGCAGTCTGTTACGTACATTCTACTCAACAGTAGTAATATGTGAGTAACAGCCAATGCCCTCAGGCGCGTCTGCGCCATTCATTAACACAGAGACACGCAGAATTAATATTTAAATATGAATTGTTTTGCGGCTTAAATTTTTACAAATATTAGTGGGAGTGGGCTCACGTGTGTGTGTGTGCGTGAGCGCGCGCATCGGGCGGAACTCCGCTGTGCGTGATACAGAGAGCGCGACCATAACGTAGAGACTGAAATGACATGCCGTCGTGTAAATAAGATAAATAACACAAGGCTATTTAGTTTGCTTAATAAAAGAAGGTATAGACATTAGGGATGCACCGATATGAAAATTTTGCCCGATAACGGATTACTCTTTATTTTTGAAAGCCGATAACCGATATGTTGGCCGATAAATCTATATCCAAATTGTTATATACTTTGAGAGCCTGATTACAAAAAAGGTCTCATTAAAAGCCACATCCCAAACACTTTAACATAAGCAGCCTAGTTTGAACGGTGTATGTTTTAAAAATATTTTTACTCTCCCATTACCAAATTTAGTCATAAAAAAGTCTTACAAATAAATAAAATAATGCAAACAAGTCACTGGACATCATTAC
>NW_015505946.1:529496-529828 GCF_001515645.1 Sinocyclocheilus grahami
ATTACATTTTAAAATATATTAAAATAGAAAATAGTTATTTTTAATTGTTATATTTCTCAATATTGCTGCTTTTACTGTTTTTTTTGTTTTGTTTTTTGAGAAAATTAGACTTAAAAAAATATTACAATCTTACTGACTCCAAACTTTTGTGTACATGTAATATTTATTTTAAATTGGTTAGTTTGTGCAAGTACATTTATTTAAACTGGTTGTTAAAAGTTCAAATGGATTGTGTTATGTTCTGTAATTGCTGTTAATAAATCTGTCAGAAAAAAAGTATGCCTTAATAAAATTTCACCTTTAGGGGTACAACAGCCTGGCAGCCTTTTACA
>NW_015505946.1:541190-541731 GCF_001515645.1 Sinocyclocheilus grahami
GCTTGAAAATATCGGTATCGGATCGAAAATAAAATAAGAGGTATAGCCCATCCCTACAACGGACCGCTTCCTCAAGATCATGAGTTGTTCTTCTGAAATTCCTCCGCGATTTAGTTAGTTTGCTGTATAGTCTGCCCGTGTCTCCTTGTTTGATGTTGCACTGTGATGTCTTTATGTATTAAATATGAGTCTAATGTCTAGATTTGCTGAATTTTTTGTCTTGGAAAGGACTCTGATATTAAATTCATGTACAAATCTTCAGGTTTGACTCCTGTGCATGAATCCATGTTCAGAGATTTGGCCGGTTAGTGCCAAAAAGCTACAACTTAGAATGTTAAGTTCACTGAACTAAATTGGGCTCTTTGAATTTCAGTAACATTAAACTGACTTAAAAAATCAAGTTGAATCTAATATAACATAAAAAAAGTTGAAATTGCTTAAATTATTTTTATGAGTTAAAGTAACTTAAAAACATAAGTTTGGCTTTTTCATCATATCATTTTTTACAGTGTATATATGAACCTATATATATATATATATA
>NW_015505946.1:542643-640209 GCF_001515645.1 Sinocyclocheilus grahami
TAAAATATTCATAATTATAACTAGTTATGGTTAATTATTCATATTAATCATGGGCTGATTCGTTACATAATAATAATAATACTACATTTTAGTACTTATGTAACACCATGTTTATTTTTCATGAGGTACCCTCAAAGGTGCACCTTTGTAACTTATCTACCCTTAAAACATGCATACTTGTATGGTACTAATATGCTCACTTTTAGGGGTATAGTTGCACCTTTGAGGTTACTGCCCCATTAAAGGGCTAAAATATACAATTATAGTATATTTATTTCTAAAAGTGTAAACAAAAAAAGGCATATGAAATATAAAAAAACATGGCTTTAAAAGCTAATATTAAGTGAGTATAATTACTGATGATATATTATTTCAATAATTTAAAAGATCAGTTTAGTTTAGAAGTATTGGCATCGGTATCGATATTGATGACAATACTGGGCTTGAAAATCATCTATGTTGTATTCTGAATAAAATATTGAAATTTGAAACTTCCACATCATTGCATTCTGTTTTTATTCACAATTTGTACAGTGTCCCAACTTTTTTGGAATCGGGTTTGTATATATATGAGTGTTCGTACAAAATCTTAAACTATAAAAGTGCCACTTTGTCCCACTATCAGGTGCAGGCTTGGCATTTTGCACTGGGCCACTAAACTACAAAATGAATTTTAAATTAGCAATGTCATAGTTTAATGACATTTTGAATTGTTAATGTAGTGATCTAATTCTATCCACCAAGCAATTGTATGTGAATGTGTGAGACTTGTGGTCATGGTTATAGGGAAATAACGAGAAGAACAAAGTGCAGTAAATGGTCAAACTGTTTGCACTACAAACCAGTACGTTCATAATTAAGACAATACATTAAAATAACATGGTCAGATACCAGTTTGCAATAGCAAACAGCAAAACAAGCTGTTTGTACAGGAATGGAATGACACCGGAAGCCAGACACATTAAATTTACAAATGGCCACGCCCACTCTTACAGGACAAATAAGGGGGATATGTTTATTCATATGTTTATTTATGTAACGTAAACGCGTGACTTTTAATGCGTGACGTGCTTTAATGGGCGTGCGCGCGGAGCGGAAGGAGTTGCCATGGAAACGGGGCGCAAACACGGCAAATGTCACAAGGAAACACTCCGTCTCTCGCTGCTGTTTTCACTGCTTTCAGGTCAGTTTAGTCCCTAAAATGAAAAATCACACAAATATTACATCTAACGGTTGTTGACACTTCTCTTACTTGTATTTGACTCGCTTCTGTTGTTTATTTACTTTATAGAAATGGTTTAATGTCTTCGAAAAAGTCCGTTAGCATCTCTACTCTGTTTGCACAACAATATTGTAATGTCCTTGCTTCTGGCTTCTGATGAGCCACTTTTTACTTATGTGGTCCTCAAGATAAGGGAAAATGATGCAGAAGTACAATCAAAGTATCTAAAGTAACTTCAGGATGTTTCCTATCATTTTAAATGATCAGAATGTATCTATGACAAAGGGCTCTAAAAATATGGCTTATAAAAAAGTGTTGCTGTGGCTCAGTTTGCCCCAGGGTGGGGGTAAGTTGACCCGAGTCAATGAGTAAGATGAACCATGTAAACCACCGTAAACTGACCATCTGACTGAATCTGGTTCAAACCATGTTAAATTTGAAAGATAATTTACCTCTTTTAAAAACAGTCTTATTTCTTTTCTTAAAGCTAATGTAAACAACATAAAACCAACCAAATGAAAATTTCAATCTTTAATTGTTTGCATTTCTGAAACAAGATGTTTAACACCAAAGTTGTAATCTTCCCAAAAACAGACTAAACAGAGAGTTTGCGGAGTAAAATTAAAATAAAAAACTGAATTAGAATGAAGGAATAAATGTCACTGAAACTAATGAACAATTTAGTCAAAATATTCTTGCCATGGTAGCTTTTCTGCAATGTCGAACAGGCCATTAGTGTCATTAGGGACTACAGGTGGAAAAATATATCTGATTATAATGTGTTGAAAAGCATCTTCTGGTTCTTATCAGATATGGATTTTGTGCGCTTGTACACTGTCCCAATCAAATAAACTACAAATAATAATATGTATATATGATCAACTAAATTAGTTGTGTACTATCAAATTAAACTACCAGTTTATACTTCAGAGCAGGGGCGTAGATTACGCGGGGGACGTGTCCACCCCCCACTTTTAATATCACGTAAATTCGTCCCCCGCACTTTTTCGGGCAAGTGTGTTCGCATAGAGGTTTTCAAGAACCGGTGTGAATAAATATAGATTTAAATTCAAAGAGACAGGATAGTCTGTGCATGATCTGATGTTTTATTCGGACCCAGAATAAGGCGAGATGAACATCGCGGAGCGCTAAACATTCCGTGTAGTGTGTGTTTCATTCATACTCGAAGCCGGAGGGAGCTCTCGCGCAGGAAGTCGTATGAGATCATTCCTAATATGGACAAAAGCTTCCAGCTATCGCTGTATGAAAACAGTCGTTTTCAGATAAACAGAAACGTTTGGAAACATGAAGACTTTAAACATACGAATGCGACAGTATGGTTTATTCGTGTTTTTTAAGTCATCTCCAGGTAATAAATAAAGTATATGAACAATGCAGTGCTAGCTGACATAGCATTTATTACAGTATTGAAACTATTCTGCCTTATTATGTGATAAAAAAAAAGTGTTTGTAGTATATAAGCAAATCATTATTACTGGTTACTCTCCAGCAGTTATCGGATTTCTAAGCCAATTAAAAGCTAGAAATGAGAGAAAAATTAAAGTTGCCTATACACCAGTCAAAAGTTTTTTAAAGACGTGTCTTCTGTTCACCAAGCAGGAAACAAAGTGTAAGGAAAACAAACATGCCGCTAACAGTTAGATGGGAAAAAATTATAAGAATGGTGAAACCACGGTAAACAAATTAAAATAGTGTGTTTCAAAGAACGAACAAAATTATGGAAACATATAAAACTGTTCTGGTTTTATAGTGTAACACAATGAAAAACTTTGTGGTTTGAACAATGGTGTGACGAGGCCTAGAACAGTATGCGCGGATCAAGTCAAGATATCTACCAATTTTAGGTATACTTGCCAGGGATCAATCTGGTGTATGATAGAGTTAGAACAAGCATTTGTGTATGTGTTGTCAGGTTTTATTTTATTTACTTATGGTCACTATAAAGTTTTGCATGTTTATATTCATTCTGTTTACTGAATTTGTCTTAGTGACTCAATGCAATATTTTATTAAAAGACAACGCAGAGAATTGTTTGAGTAACAAACTAATCTCTGTGACATTTACTGTCAAGTTTTCACTGCTTTCAGATACCCAACTACTCGGGACCTGTAACTCTATCATAATTATTTAAAAATGCATATAAGCTTCATGCCTGACACCTTTGTAACTGACTAAAAACTAAAGCTAAACAAACATTTACAATTGTGAAAAAATAAGAGATGGTAAACAAATGTGTTATCCTGCTGATGAGGGACAAACACTGCTTACCACATGTTTTCTTAAAGAGGAACAGATTATTAAGACAAACATGACAACACTCTGTTGCAGTTGTACCTGTTTCCTGGATCAATATACTATTTGAAGAGAACTGAACTGATCTGGATGATGACATCACTGAATCAATGATGAACCGACCTTAACTGGAAAAAAAGACTGTTTTCTATTGTCTTTTGCATTATCAGCACACATTTAGCTGTTTAACACTGTAAAGCTGCTTTGACAATCTGTATTGTATAAAGTGCTATATAAATAAAGGTGACTTGACTCGCTACATCGTAAGAGGAATGGCATCTACTCTAATATAAGTCTCTTTCATTCTTATTCCGAGGACACCATAGCCATACAGATCCAGTCCATATCCAGACCAGATGGTGGATCAGCACCTAGAGATGACCTCTACAGCCCTGAATGTCAGCGGAGACCATGTCAACTAGATGCACCCCAGAGACAGATGCCCTGCAAAGACCTCGTCACCTCAATGACCATCAGCAAAAGACCATGGGAACCAGACAAGTCCTCTGCACAATCTGACTTGTGTTGCAGCCTGGAATTAAACCACGTCATGCTGGTGACTGATTGCACAGACACTATTGGAAGAGCGCTGAACTGAATGATGACATCACTGAATCATCAATGCTCTGACTTTAGCTGAAAAATGACTCTTTTTTTTCTATTGGTCTCTTGCATTATTGACAAACTATTTTCCTGTTTGACCCTGTAAAGCTGCTATACTGACACAACCAGTATTGTATAAAGCGCTATACAAATAAAGGTGACTTGACTTGAAGCTCAAGAAGGGACTTCCTCCACTAGCCTCGCCACGCCACCCCAGAAACAGTGGGACCCGAACCACAAGATGTAGATGATTGGCTCCATTCCCCCATAAAAAGAGCCAGACAGGAGCGGCGCTTCCGCACTATGAAGCGATCATAGTGAGGGCATGCAAATGTTCTCCACTCCCAAACAGATAACACACAAAGCATGTTTGTCATCTCCTGTATTATAACAGAATCATACACTTTCTGAAACTCATTTTCTTTCGTAACAGTGGATTCACACATGCACACACTAACAAAGCAGCTTCCTGAAGATAAGCTGATGATTTTATGTGGGCGCCCATAGTATGCTGGCATGCCAGTGACATCATTTGACTGCCGTAGCTTTCAAGATTCCGTGAAAGGGAACTGTATTCTGTAAAGTACTGTACCGTACAAATAAAGACTTGACTTGATGAGAAGAATATTAGAATAACTTGAAACACAGGAGACGAAGGGTAACCAGAGAAGTCACCCAGGTGAAAAGACGTAGTATTAAATGTATTAAAAATATACAT
This sequence comes from Sinocyclocheilus grahami, assembly GCF_001515645.1. Lineage (NCBI taxonomy): Eukaryota > Metazoa > Chordata > Actinopteri > Cypriniformes > Cyprinidae > Sinocyclocheilus > Sinocyclocheilus grahami. Next base: position 547,500 of record NW_015505946.1, read on the forward strand.
GAAATTAAAGTAGTATGTTTATAATACATTTGTATTCCCAACATGCTTATTTGAAGTGCAATAAAAATATATTGAATTGCATTTTAATATATTTCTAAAAAGTATACTAGAAGTACTTTGGTAATAAATATATGCTTAGTTACACTTTTAAGGAATATGCTAAACACAAGCACACTATTAGTATATTTCTAAAAAGTATAGTAGAAAATACTATGTTAATAAATATATTTTTAGTTACACTTTTAAGGGATATACTAAACACAAGCATACTTTTAGTGACTTTTTAGTGTATTTACAGAAAACATACTTATGCTACCCTTACTTAAATATATATTTTTTGTCTACTTTGTGTAAGAACACAACAAAGTTATATTAGTGAACTTTATGAATATTTGTAATGTACACAACAATATATAATACATTAAATTTTTCTAGATATCAAAGTGTGTACGTGTGTGTATATACTGAAAAAAGCAGCTTTATATACTAGTAGTGTAATGCTAATGCATTTCCAATGAGCTGAAATACAATTGAAATGTACTTGAAGTACATTAAAACAATGCTTCAAATAGACTCTAATTGTAGTTCATGAAATATTAAAAGGACATTTTAAATGTATTTTAAAAAATACACTTAAATTGCACTAAATATACTTAAAATGGTTCCAATTTAACACAATTTCAATATATTAAATATATTACAAATAGATTCAAATGTCAACAATTCTGTGTTTTTCTGTCAATATGGGGTGCTGTGTGTACATTAATGAGGAAAAAAAATTAACAAATTATTTTAGCAAATGGCTGCAATATAACAGAGTGAAAAATATTCTGAATACTTTCCGTACCCACTGTAAATCCAGAAATAGTAACTGGAGTGGTCTGAAGAAGTGAAGTGAAGTGACATGTGGCCAAGTATGGTGACCCATACTCGGAATTAGTGCTCTGCATTTACCCATCCAAACTGCACACACACACCCGGAGCAGTGGGCAGCCATTTATGCTGCGGCGCCCGGGGAGCAGTTGGGGGTTCGGTGCCTTGATCTTGTCGTGGTATTGAAGGTGGGAGAGAGCGCTGTACATTCACTCCCCCCACCTACAATCCCTGCCGGTACGAGACTCGAACCCACCCCTTTGGGTTATGAGTCCAACTCTCTAACCATTAGGCCACGACTTCCCCCTGTGGAGAGGAAGAGCGCGTGACAATGTATTAATGAAAAGATTACGTTTTAGTAATGGGATGGATGTTTAACTGAAACGATGAATGTTTACAGTATGCACGTTTGTCATCTTAGGAGACAATTCATGTTACATATTTATGTTTCGAGGTAGATACGTTTTTTTTTTTTTTTTAAACAGTACATTTTAAGTAATTTAGCTAGAACTATAAGACTGATGTTAAACACAGGACACACCTAAAAAAAAAATTCTCTGAAATGTTATTTTTAATGATCAAAAGGCACAGAATTGTTGAAATTACATCTCACATTAGGTTTTTGCCAAGTACGATTGCTCTTTGAAGGAATTTGACTTAGCAAACAGACATTAAGAAATACAGGAAGCGAAAGACAGACAGAAGCAGAACGAAACTGTAAGGGTGACCCAAAGTAATCAAACCAGGTTACAAAATCTTGAATCGGCCACCAATACATTTCTACAAGTTTATTTCAGTTGTTACAATAAGTGATGTGTTTACAGATAACTAATTCTAAATGTACAAAGGAAGAACACAACAAAGAATAACTGAAACAGCTTTTTAATTGTTTTATTTATTTTTTGTCTCGAGATCCCTGGATTCATTGCTTCACAGACAGAACAGATACAAACACTGCCTTATAGTATGTTTCTAATATATGTCACATCAGGTGTATATACACATATTCTTATGATATATACTCTTCCTTATCAGTAAAGGTAAAACCTAAAAACAATATAAAATAAGGCAATATCAGCAACTCTCTTATATAGCCTGAAATTAAAACAGCTATATGTGAGTCAGAATTACAGAGATTGCATGTGGAAAGATGCAGATACATTTCATATCAACAAAAATATTTTCTTCATAGATAACACATCATGAAATACATGGGAGCGCAACAAAAGACATAAAAAAACAGTATTAACACGTAAAAATACTATTCCCAACACAGACCTGATTTCGTTAAGCAGAGGTTAGATTGGTGATGTGTCTCCAGTTTCAATGAGCTCATCTAAACTCAACAAAATCTGGGTTAGAGACGGTTTTTATAAAACTTCTTGCATAAAAATATTACAAAAGCTCCAAATGTTCTAGTTAAAAGTAAAGTTAGAATGGATATGGTACAATTCATCTCCAATGAAAAAGGGGAAAAGAGTCAACAGGGGATGAGGAAGACACCAGACGAAGTCTCCCCCAAAGTACCAGTATAAATAATTGTATATGATTTGGTTTGTGTTTATTCAGCTGGTTCTCCTGTATCTCCTTTAGTTTTGGGTTCCTGCCACCATTCAGCAAGGAAAGACTCCTCGTAGTCCCCGATTCCCTCAAACTCTTCATCAGGAGTACTTGACAGAGCTGATGCTGCTTCCTCTGAACTTACAGTATCCTGTTAACAAACACACAGTTAATAACCACATGATAATATTATCAGTCTAATTCATAGGACAATAGGACACACTCAAAAACATATCTGCCTATTGACCATTTTAACAGCTATTTGCCGGTTTAAGGAAGTGATGTCTTTGATCCTTGGACATTTCCGGTTAGTTGTCCCACCCATTCAAACCATAAACAGTGATATTGCAGTAAGTTATTTAATCATGCAATTAAAAAGTCAGAATTAAATTTAGGACCATGTTATTCAGTGGTTGGATGCTCTCTCAGGCCCTAAACTAATCTGCTTTTAGAAATTTAAAGTGTTTAAATTTCCAAAAAAACAGAACACAATACAGGTATGGCGTCTAGTCAACTGTAGGATATGTAGCACACCTTTTATCTCTGGTATGTAAACAACATTTTTGCCTTTGAATTTGTATTTCTTTACGTTCACTTTTAAGTATGATAAAACATCATTTGACCTAGCATTGTGGCTCCATCATTGTTTTGCATGTAGCTAGCTAGTGTTTTGATATGTTTGCATTGAAAAAAAAACAACTTGTTTTTACTTCCATTTCTTTTCTAAATGTTATGTGGGCTATAATTAACTGTATGTGGGAAGTACCACATATGGCAGAAGTCCTTGTGGTGGGCTCTACCTGGGAAGAGACTCGCACCCACAATGACTGGCAGATGAGCAGGGCTCTGCCCAGGGGAAGACACAAAGTTACTGACAGGGAGCATTTACAGTGGAAACACATCATATGGGATTACCAAAAGGGAATCACCACATATGAAGCACTTAACCCAACTAGACAGGCTCACCTGAAAAGGGGCATACCATGAATTATGGGCCTGGTAGCGAGATTCCCCTGTCGAATTCAGCTACCGAGGAGTGCTGGAAAGAGTAGTATAGCATCCAATGTTCACCAGAAATAGGGTACTCTCATGGATAGAAAAGTGCACATTACGTCCTCGCAGAGGGCACTGTGTGCAAGCACTACACCAAGCTAGTTTACCTGAAGCTTACCTGTTCGTACCCAATAACACTCGGGACAAAATCAGCTCAACCTGGAGATTGTTAAAGCTGGCAAAGATTTCCTGGTTGGCATCAGTCCAATATTCCTTTCCAGTGACAAAACAATCACCAAATCATCAAGATTGATCTTTGATCTTTTAGAAGAGGGAGACATTGTCTGGGTACAGAGGGTTCCGTTTCCGTGAATATTTTGCTATTAAATGTGCCCAGCTTCTCATACCAGCTTCAACCCTTGGAAAGGCACATCATCCAAGATGGGAAGTGTCAACCCAACTTCTTCCACTTTCAAACTCATGATAAGTTACCTGGTTTGAGGTAAAAGCCTTCTCTAGCTAGTTGTTCATTGTTCTTACCCCAAGCTATGGCTGGTGCATTTTTGCTGGATGTGCAGCCCATGATTTTTAATATCATGCAAACTTGACTTGTCTTGCATTTTAACACGTCGTTAAAGTGTGACCACTTCATTCCAGCCACACGCAGGGCTCAGATGTCATAGATTAGGTGAAGTGTGTGAAAGTGGGTTTGAATGCTCCATCTAAGCACAAACATTTCGAAATGTATAATTGCATATACCATAGGGAATGATGGCGCAAACAATTCGTTTAATTCCTCATTCGTTAATTATTCGTTAATAACCTCATTGGTCACCTTAACTCCTTTGATTAGTTGGGGTCTGAATAGGGTTGGGGATCGGATACTTGTTTCCTATCGATTCCTATGCGCTTTTTTTTTCTTCATCTGTGAGGACCGGACCTAGCGATCTGCCAGGACCTTGCTCGCTAATCTAAGCGCTCCAAAGTTTGGCAACATTTACTAACAAAGTAACATTAGAAGCCAAAAAAGCTAATCTGTGATAGCTAAACATGTTGCAAAAGAGGTGTCACCACCAACATGGCAAAACACTTTAATTTAATAGATCATTAAAAATCGCAAACACGATTCAAACACCAACGTGATTCTATTCCTAAATTACAATGATTCGTCTGTTTCATTCCTCAAACTTTCATGTGTGCGATCAATGCTGTGATCACTTGGTTCATCCGTGCAGCATACGATCACATCAGAGTGATTTGAACATTTAAATCTGCGTTCACACTGCCATTGACCTAAAGAGAGCAGCTGTCTGTCACGAATGAAATGGCTTCAGTCTTTTCAGCCACACAGTATCATTATTTCTGTTACAAACATTCAAATCACAGAAGTACTGGGATAAAAGTTTATAGTTCAGATATAAACTGTGTGTATGATGTGTATGGTAGCGATTAAAATAGAATAAATCACCTTTTGAAAATAATTTGATGCTTCAATTGAAGATTATCGATTACATTGTTACGCCAGTAGGTGACGAAAAGGGGCTGTTAAAATGTATTCGTCTTTGAATCATAGACGAGATTCGTTCAAGAACGCTGATTCATCCAGTAATGAAACAAGTACATCTTCAGTGGATCATTTAATCATTAATTCATAAATTACATGTGATTTTGTTTAGTTGTCTTAATGTTTTTTCTTCAGAATCATGAGAGAACCACAACTTCCATTGGAAGAAAAAAAAGAAGAAAAAAAAGAAAGAAATTTATCCAGAATAAAGCAGTTCTATTTTGCACACAGCTCTTAAAGAGTCCAGTTTTTATGTAGCCTGTTGATTTTTTTTCATGGTATTCAGCTGCAACTAAATGGTTTGCAAAAAAGAGACACAGGATAAATGTTTAATATCATTATTTAATCACATTGGAATCGAAACTGGGAATCGAAAACAATCGGAATTGATAAGCAGAATCGGAATTGATAAAATTCAAACGATACCCAACACTAGGTCTGAAAGACACTTAACTTTCAGTTCATGTATATGACCGCACTGACTGACACCATCGGATGAGAACAAAACTTGAACTGAATTAGGCTGGATTACGGCACTATCGTCTTCTGTAGAGCTGCTTTACAGCTGAATCACATCTTGCAACATTGACGTTGGAGTTGTAAGATTTGAAGAACCTCAGACACTTTGATCTTCTGAGATACGGACAATACACACAGTGCATTAACATAGAGGCATCCGTTTTGACATCTCACTGAGAGAAGATGTGGGAAAAACTCCTCACCCATCCTTTTCATCCACTTCCTTCCCCTCACTCAGCTCACTCAGAATGGTCAAGAACATAATATAATGTTCTACATGAAAGCAAGTGATATTCACAGTCATGTTTGGTATCATTTGAAATGTCTCAAGTCGACTGGTACAATGGCCTCAATCTTACAAGGAGTAGACTAAAAGTTAATACAGATCCTAAGAGTTTAGAGATATTTTGCTCACTGTAGAGGGTGTGTCATCTGCCAGTGTCTTTCATGCAAATTGCCATCTGTCCCCAAAAGGTGTAAACTCTACTTGATTAATGCAAATTCCATTTGTTAGTTTCTGTCTCCATTTGGGGGATGTCTGTCTTTGTCTTAGCACTTAAGTGAATGTTGCAAGATGATCGGGGCGCTTCTGTAGCCAGATGACTCTATACTATGTATTTTCCTGAAGTCAGGTATGCATCTTTTACTCTTAGAATTATCTGTGAGAATGTGATGTCTTGTATTGATTTGATATCTCTGAATTGACTATGCAACAGGCATATTTAACATATTTACCTGACTGATAATAAATTGTTACATTTGATTTTATTCTGATTTACTCTGAAATTATTTTCTCAAGTAGATTAAATGAAGGCATATGTTTCCGCAAATCTGCGTCCAGGGTTAAGTACATACTAGATCTCAGGTTAGACAGAGCATGGGGCACATCAGGTGAGATACTAGATTTCTGACTAACTGCTTGACTTTAAGTTGTTATGCAGCTGGATTAACTATGGGGGGCTAGACAAAATACTACTGGAGTAATGGATGCAATTAGGAGTCAGTGGTTAACATTTATTTACAACACTGTCCCAGAACAGTACAACCCAAGTGTTCGAGTGTGTGCAGCACATTTTACGGAGGAAAGTTTCCTGAACCTGGGAGAGTAAAAGGCAGGCTGTGCAGAAAGGCTGTTTTTAAAAAATGGGGCAATTTCAACTTTGCTGGGACAATCTGGCACTTCTGAATCAGAGCCCGTATGTTTTATAATTTGCAATTGACTGTTCAAATGCGGAGTTTGGTGAAGTGTAGAGTAATGCATATTGTTTGTCATTCTTGTTCTGCTTCACACTGGACAGTCAAGTAGAGCTGAAGCAGAACATGCCCGTTGTTATAGTAAACTGACAACATTGTTAACTGTTCTTATAATTGCTTTGGAAGCTAAAGCTCACGATTATGATAAGGGTCATTACATTTCCGACACATGCTTGAGATGTTCTACAAATCACAATGCACTGGGTCAGTTGGCCAATCAGAACGCACTGCGCTTTTCGAAGGAGGGGCTTTGTAGAAATAGACGCATTTTAGAAAGGATCTGCAATAATGAACAGTACGTGAAAAATAATACCTTTTTTGAACATTAAAGCATGCTAACATATTCGATTACACCCACACAAAATAATGAGCTTTGAAAATAGCATCATATGACCCCTTTAAAGAATGGTAAGCATGAGGTGGCCTATTAAATAGAAGCCATAACCTCCAACTAATGATCAGACTGGAGAGTTTGTGATCGTGAGATCCGCGTACACCGGCTGGCACAAGAACCTCTGAGTGACATAGATTCCTAATGAACGAGTAAAATATAAAGTAAAGAATTAAATAGAATTCTCAAATGTCAGAAGAATAATAATTAGATATGGATAAACAACCAATTTCCATTTCAACTTAAATTCGAGCCACAATTAGAAAAGGTTGTAGCACCAAACACTCGTCCAAAACTTAAATTCGAGGTCATAATAAAATGGAGGCAGATAAGAGTTTAATAGAAACTAAATTACTTTGTGCACCGAAAAGACTGAACACACAGGAAACCTTCAGCCACCATTGGATACCTTCATTGGGCTAATTGGCTGGACCTTACAGACTGAACTGAAACAACACTGAACTGAATAACGTTGCAACATTGCTGCCTTTTGTAGAACTGCTTACAGTTGAATTGCACTCATTTTAAAACATTGATCTGTCATGAACTCGTTTGAGATAAATAATGATACTATTGTCTTTTAGAGCTTCTTTACAGCAGAATCTGAATTGTCTTCTTAGTGTAACACCCCTGTGGACTGTTTGTTGTGGTTTCTTCCCCTTTTGTTGGTTTAGCCCGTTCAATCATTAGTTAATTATCCTCAGTGTGCTCACCTGTCTGCCCCTCGTTATCTGCCCTATAAGTTCCTGTCTCGTGTATTCTAGTATTGTCGGTTATTGTGAATGTTACCTCGTGTGTGCGTGCGTGATCTTCCTGAATCTGCCTTGTTGTGTCTACATTAAATATCTTTATTGGAATCCTTGTCGTCCTCGTCATCCTGCCTGCCTCCACACCTTCTCCTTGACAGAATAACCGACCCTAAAGTATAGCGGCGTCTTTCCCCTTGTTTGTTTTTTCCAGTTTTTGCCAGTGTTTATTTTTGTTTTTCTATGGATTACCCTGCCTTCGAAATCCTCCTGCTGGACCAGGGGGAACGCTCTCTTGAGGACCACACAAACGACTTTCTGTCCCTGGCCCACCTCACGCACTACCCGGACAACTGCCTCTGTACCTTCAGAGAGCTTCACCACCTTCGTCGAGTGTGTGCTGGTGTCCTGCAAGTCCCAGCTAACCGTGGGCATCGCTGATGACGACACCAGCCCCACTCAGGACCCTGAGCCCAGCACACCATCTCCCCACGATACGGAGCATAAGCCTGAGCCCACCGATGACGGAGAGCCATTTCCCGCCGCGATCCAGGAGCCAGAGCGAAGCCCGGCGGCTAAGAAGAGGATTGCCTCGGAGGTTGAGCCCAACACATCAGACCAGGTGTGAGAGCCGGCGACAGTGCCCACCACGAGGGAGCAAGCCGTGGATGGTGTGAGCGCGGAGAGTAGCTCTGCCCCCTGCATCATGGCTGAGGGTGAGCGGACTATGGAGGGAATTCAGTGCCAAAATGAGGAGGAGCGACCACGGAATACCCAGTCCAGCCCAGGAAGGGCTCCTGATCCCCAGTCCAGCCCAGGAAGGGCTCCTGATCCCCAGTCCAGCCCAGGAAGGGCTCCTGATCCCCAGTCCAGCCCAGGAAGGGCTCCTGATCCCCAGTCCAGCCCAGGAAGGGCTCCTGATCCCCAGTCCCACCATGGTCGGAGTCTCCCTCACCTCCGCCTCCAGCCTCCGAAGCCTGGACTCCGCCTCGGTTCGTAGACCCAGTGGCTCCACCTCGGCTCCTAGCTCCCTCGCCTCCACCGTCACCCATCGATCCATCAGCTCCACCGGGCTCCCTCGTCCCTCCGGCTCCGCCTTGGTCGGGCGTAGACCCGCCATCGCCTCTGGACTCCTCTCCTCTGGCTGCGCCTCATTGCTCTGTCCTACCGGCTCCGTTGGGCTCCTTGGATATCTGCCTCCGCCTCGGTCACCAGAGCCCTTGGCTCCACCCTGGCCCCCCGGATCCTCGGCATCCCCCTGGCTCATTGGCTCTCCGGCTCGGGCTCCTCCTCCGCCGCCGTTGGTCAGCCCCCTGGAGTCGGTGGACATTCCTCCTCCATGGCTCCTCCCTCCGTCGGCTCCACCGTGGGCCGCTAATATGGCTGTGGCTAGGGTCCCCCTGGCTCCTCCTCCTGCTCCGGTTCCCTCCTGTCGTCTCCCTGGCTCCTCCCTCCATCGTCACCTCCCTGGACTCTGTTAGCCGTCCATCCTCTGCTGGAACCTCCACCTGTCTGCTCTGCCTGCCAGCCCTTTGCCTTCCCCTGTCACCATCTCACATCCTCTGCGTTGTCTCCCTCTGCCCCTCCCTCTGTTTCTACGGTGCGAGGACGCACCTTCCGGGAGGGGGGAGTAATGTAACACCCCTGTGGACTGTTTGTTGTGGTTTCTTCCCCTTTTGTTGGTTTAGCCCGTTCAATCATTAGTTAATTATCCTCAGTGTGCTCACCTGTCTGCTTCTCGTTATCTGCCCCATAAGTTCCTGTCTCGTGTATTGTCGGGCCCTGTGAATGTTACCCCGTGTGTGTGTGTGTGTGTGTCTCATCTTCCTGAATCTGCCTTGTTGTGTCTACATTAAATATCTTTTATTGGAATCCTCGTCATCCTGCCTGCCTCTACACCTTGTCCGTGACACTTAGTTGAGTTTCCATAATTGATTCTGCTATTTTTTTTTTTTTTTGTTTATTTCCGTGACGCTGCTCAGACACAAACGTAGTACTTATATGTACTGGACACATTGAATGCAAATTAAGTGTAGTATAGCATAGCATAGGAAATGTGAGCATGTGCTTAAGTTTTTCTGTAGACTGAACCATATATTAGTTTATTATATATTTACCAGGTATGCATTATTAGTTATGTAATTAAATCCAATGTTATTTTCACCTTGGCATAAAATAAAAATGATACGATTATTCTGCATGGAAACATTATAGTATAAAATGCTTTCTCAATATTGCATCCATGTTATTTCATATTTGTCAGAAATAGAAACACTTGAAATGTATTTATATTTAATTCAAAACACATTGATTTCAACAGATCACACAAATACTTTGCTATTTGTTATACAGATGGTACTCACTCAAAATGAGCTTTTTACTGCCACAGGTACTGACGCATTTGCAGCTTTTGACCAGTTAACAGGTGAGCATATCAAAGCAGATTTTCACGAGTAGCAGTCAACTTTGCATAGCTAGATTTGACGGTTGCAAAGAAACACAATAATTAAAATTATTCCTATTCACTGAAGCAAATTTAGTACTAATGAACTTAGCAACGAATTCAAGCAGTGTTGTAAATGTCAAGACTGTGAGTGTGTGCTTATGTTTTACACTATGCTACACAGTACTACACCGTATTCTAAATATTTACACATTTAACACGTGTGCAGTATTATCATTAAATTATATGTTATTACCATAAAACAAAGAGAAGGAACATTAAAAGTGGTAGCCTGTTCAATACATGGATTTATTAATATTTGTCACTAATACAAATGTTTAAAATGTACATTTAATACTGCTAATAAAATTGCATAACTGCAATATGTCATGCACACAATCTGTTATTTTATTAACAGATAACTACTGTACCCCTGCACATAAAGTGGGGAAAAGGTATCTGTATACGTATTAAGAAATCATTGAGCATTTTTTTGAGCAATTTTTAAAATTAAAACATGAGAATTATGCAATATTTCAGTCCCATTATTTAACTAGGCTAAAACAAGAAACAAATAAATAAATGTGGCTATGATTTAGTTGAAACAATGGAACTAAAAAGACCGGATGGATTAATAAAAAATCCTCACATTTAATCTCATTTAAACATTATCTCATTATAATAAACAAAGTGCACACACAATAAAAATAATAGATTAATTTTGCTGTGTAGTCAACTTCAGTTATTATAGTTAAATAATTGACAACTTTAGTGATTTTAAAAGGAACATTTACTAGCTTTCTCTATAAAATCCACGATTTGAGTAAAACCGGTATATTGTGTAACAACCGGTGCATATTGTTCGAAGCTAATCGACTTTGCAGGAAACCAGTCTGATCGTAATGGGTCAAGCTATCAATGTATGGTTCTATTCAGTAAACGAATGCTTTGGCTAGGATCTTAGCATCACTAGAAATCAAAGAAATTGGCCAGTAATTTGAGCAACTTAATGGATCTTTATCCTTTTTAAGCAACAGAGTGATGAGGGCTACATTTTGGTCTCTGCAAAGTATACCATAATCAATGGCATAGTTCGTGGAGTTCATAATTAAGGGCCCCGCAATGTCCCAAATAGCTTGGCAGAACTCCATAGGCTAGGAAGAATACCATCAGGCCTGGGTGATTTGCCTTAAATGATTTATGCATTTCCTTAAGTGTAAGAGGAGCCTCTAGGAGCAAATATTGGCAGAGTAGTGAGATCCAAAACGTCAAAAAAAGCTTTACATTTTTCGCTGTCAAGGGAAACCTCAGATGAATGTAATAATGAATTACATTATTTAAACACATTGTTAAAAACCATCTATTAGGTATAGCTACGTGAAAATAGTTTTTTACTTTGTCCTACGAATTATGAACTCAGCTTTAGACAAAGATAGATAATTGTATTCCAGTTTCAATAGATCGAGAGCTTGTCAGAAAAAGCACGGGCCTGTTGGCATTCTAGATCATGTATGTTATTTTCTAGCTCCTCAAATAATTTATTCCTAGAGGCCTTAATCTTGGAAGAATATGAGATACAATTACCTCGTAGGAAACATTTTGTATTCGGTATTCCAGTTAGGACTATAGCCCAGCCAGGAGAGCTCTCTCTCCCATACTGGAAGTATCTTCAGGGGTTTATAGGAACAAGCAATTAATTGCTTTAAATGAAGGAGACTATGCTTAGTAGGTTTCCTATGTGTTCAATCCACTTTAACAGCAGATGTTAATCTAAAACAGAGTTTCGGGCACACTGTACACTTATATCGCAGACCTTAACTTTTTGTTTTTTGTAAATGCTTACACATTATTTTACCGTAAAACCATAAAAGCACGGAAGCACATTAATAAAGTAGAGAGTGGGCTCCTTAGTACACAGGCCACCACACACCACTGCATTTACCATTCAAGAAATATAGTTGACTTATTTTAGGGTTATTTTATTCAGCTAATGTACTGTACTATTAAATAACTCTCCCCCACAACTCCTTGTGGGGGAGTAGTGGCCTAATGGTAAGAGAGTCAGACTCCCCAAAGACTATCCCAAAGCTTGCGGGTTCGAGTCTCGTACCGGCAGGGATTGTAGGGGGGGGGAGTGAATGTACAGTTCCCACCTTCAATACCACGACTGAGGTGCCCTTGAGCAAGGCACCGAACCCCCAACTGCTCCCCGGGCGCCGCAGCATAAATGGCTGCCCACTGCACCGGGTGTGTGTTCACGGTGTGTGTGTGTTCACTGCTGTGTGTGTGCACTTTGGATGGGTTAAATGCAGAGCACTAATTCCGAGTATGGCTCACCATACTTGGCCACATGTCACATCATTTTAACACACTTGAGGTTTACCTCATCATCTGTCTGTAAATAATTCTGTGCGAACTCCAGAAGTTCCCTCAGTTTGGTAGTTTGATTGAAATATGTAAGAGCTTCCTGTATGGACACAAAGACAGAGATGTTAAAACAGTAGGTGTAAAAAGACAACCTGAACAAAACCAGAACATTTTCAAATGAATGTCCATTATCAGGTCACTTCAGAATGGCTAGCTGAGTTATCTGTTGGCTAGAAGTAGTTATCTGTTAAACCCTGTAAAAACATAGAAGAGATACCTTTATCAATAGTTTCTGTCGTGAGGATGTGTGTGTGGATTTGTTGAGGATGTGCAACAAATGTTCAATGAACCATAAATAATAATTCCACAAGCACCACTAGCTGTGACAAACCATGTGTATCTATGTGTTCCCCCAGACATGTTCAAGAACTTACAAGTGCCTTGCTGGATTAGTGGGGTAACATCTCATAGCAAGAACTAGCAAATCTGGTTCAGTCCATGAGGATGAGAAGCACTGTTGTACTAAAAAGCACTTGGTGGCCACACCAGATACTGACTGCTGCTTTTGATATTGACAAAATAAAAGCATTTGAATGTGAGAGGATGTTTCTGCTTTTGCCAAGTTTATTTGCAAAACAATAAAGTATAGCAAAAGAACAATTGATTATGACACTTATAAACTACATAATATGCAAAACTATGTAATAAATGATAAATTAATAGATGTATTTCAACATACATACTGTAACATTCATTTAAATTTAGCATAGTATGTACTTTCTATGCTAGATGGTATGCTAAAGGCAAAATCATTGCTGCTAAAAATCTGTTGAAGAGATGAAAAAGGACCAAAGTTCTTAAGCTTCTTTCACAGCAGTCACTGATTTTTGCAATTAATTATAACTTTATTTTTTTCTAAAAATTTTTTATATTTTGTGATTCTTTGTTTTTGTTTGTGAATTTTTTTTTCTCAGCACATTGTGCTAACCGTTTTTCTTTTACAATACCTTACAGTACTTACATTTAAGTGACATGGATTTGATTCCGTAGCCAAGAGAAACAACAACAAAAATGTATCTGCCACTCCAGTACTTTTATGGGGAAACTGTTGAGCATCAGAAGCATTACCCTTACTACATATTTGTCATTTTGGTAAGTTATGATATGCATGTGTATGTATGTGTGTGTGTGTGTGTGTGTGTGTATTTACTGGTCGTGGTTCGAAATGCTCGTCCTGCAGTCCCCACTGTTGTCTGTGGAATCTGTAGTAGGCCATGTTCTGCTGCATTACTTGATCGTCTGCATCAAACAGCATATAGCTTGCTGTACACGACGCTGCATTTCGCACATCATTTACTAGAAGGACAAATGAATAAAAGTCATTAATTAATACACAACAGTAATAAAGTGATTGTTGATAGTCTATGGGAGTATTTGTTCTTGGTCTATCTCTTGTGATTGGATTGCTATCTGATTGAGTTTGAACAATCCATTTACACTTGGCCATATAAATGTGTTTTCACAAACTGGATTTGAATTTGCAAATGCCACACTATATGCCACACAAATTCATAGGGCTTTCACAAAATGTCATAGCATATACAGTATCAGCAACAGATGTTTTGCACTGCCTTTTATCATCAGTGCAACATTTTCAAAATCAAACATCACAATCTGAGAGAGAGCACTTGTGGAATAAAAAATAGTGGCTAACACTTTCTATGAAACCCGTATTTATAATACATTGATACAGTATTCTTAAGGCATTATAATGAATGCATAGTGTATTATTAAAAAAAACTTATAATATATTGTATTATCCCATGAGTAATCATAACAACAGTTTTAATGCATTATAATATTTACTTATTTGTGGTTATAGCTTTTAATATTATGATGATTTATAACACACAATGAACACAATGCAGCCACTTAGCTTACAATGGATTATATTTCCCATAGTTATAATCAGGGTTTGAATTTAACACCCGCCAACCCGCCAAATGCGGGTAAAAATCAGCTGTGGCGGGTAACGCTGTCAAATCACTAGCCAATTTGGCGAGTTACTTTTCGTAAATTATGTTTACTAATTAATTTCTTGAGGAAGTTCATGTAAGCCAAATCTGCGCAGATTTAGAGTAAATACTGAACTCGAGACTCATCATGATACATTAAATAAGCCTAATTGCGCAGCATCTGGGCATCTAGCTTACTTGAACATACCCAGCGATGTAGCTACTAGCCATCGGGAGCACCGGGACATTCCCGGTGGGTCGATCGCCGAAGCGAGGGAGACCTCATATTAGGCGCTGTTTTTAAATTACAGCCCACGCGAAACTGCAAAAAGCAAGTACTCCAAAAGTGTGAAGCGGTGCTACCCGGTGCATCCGCCAGCCGCGCGTTAAAGCAGAGCGGGATCAGTCTCCCGCACAGCGCTGCGCTTCCGCCACGATTTATAAGAGATAAACAGCGCAAATCGCTCGATCCATTCAGAAATGACACAGAATTGTGTTATACAGTTGTGTGATATGACAACATTAAAGGTTCTGCCTGAAAACAGCCACGACAAGGTCAAATGCATGTAAACAAACTTTAATAGCTTATTTCTCTATAAATGTTTCATTCTAATTCATTTTAATTTAAGTACAATTTTAATTCAGTAAGAGCCTGATTAAAGATAAAAACCAGTGTCTCTGTAATTTAGAGACACTTATAAATGAGGTGTTTTCCATTTACAAATATTATAAAGTTCTTAAAGGGATAGTTCACCCAAAAATTAAAACGGTCATCATTTAGGCTACTCAGCATCATGTAATCCCAACCCTGTATTAACTTCTTTCTTCTGTGGAACATAGAAGAAGATGTTTTGAGAAATTCAAGAAATGTTTGTCCATACAGTAGAAAGAGTAACCAAAATGGTTTGGTAACATTCTATAAAATATCTTTTGTGTTTTACAGAAGAAAGTAAGTCATACAGGTTTGGAAAGACATGAGGGTGAGGAAAGGATGACAGCATTAATTAGCAGTAAATTTCCTATGTTCTAGCACCAAATCAATGCTTATAATGTCAAGTGCATTTCTATGTGACAAAAATGCAGTAGGCTATTAGTTTGTTGCATTTGCTGTGAATTCAGTAATATATCATTATTTGTTTTTGTCCTCATTTATTTATTTATTTACTTACTCCAATTGAAGGCCCTATAACACAGCAAAACATTCACAGGGGAACTTGAGGGCCGGATAGGCTGGATTTGTCCAGGGACGAATTTTAACCCCAGTCCAGCCCTGTACCCGTCACTACGCAACAAATAATGGCGTGGCGAAACCACACTGGTTTCCTTTGCATTGAAGCAATAACGAAAAGTCAAAAAATGCCTGAAGACTCGCATCGTGTCTACCACAGATGCGACAAAATACTATAGAACCCATTATAATTGATGATGCGGCCTACACTGGATGTGGCGCACGGCACAGCACGACAAATCCCCGACAGTAAACTGATGCCTCGTTCTATTTATGACGTAAGGCCTACTGTTTGACAAAGTACAAATGATTTGCAATGGTCCCTTTGTCGCATCCAGTGTGGACAGCCTTAAGCTGTTGGTTTACCTCTGGCCTTTTTTTTTTTTCATTATTTATTTGTTAAATTTTTTTGGCTAGTAGAAATGTAGAAGCCAAATGGGCTGGTGAGTGAAAAAGTTAATTTCAAACCCTGGTTATAATGTATTAAAAGTCTCCTATCTTGCCATTGTTAACTTGTTACTTTACTTAAAGCAGACAAAGACTACTTATAAATAATAACAACAACAATGACAACAAAAATAATAATAAAAATAATATATTTTTTTCTTAAAATAAAAAGCCATAAGATCAGATATCTGATCAGATGAATGTGTAATATGGCACATTTGATTTTAACTATATTTATTGTAATATCAGTAAGATAGTAAGATACTGTACAGATCTTAAATAAATAATGTCAAGATATGAGGCTTATAATCCATTATAAATTAAGTGGATTTAACATGGTGTTTATTGCGTGTTATAAATAATCATACTCATAAAAGCTATAAGTAAATTGTATAATTCATTATAATTGCTTTTATGATTATTTATGAGATGAAACAACATATTATAAGTTTTTTTTAATAATGTATTATGCATTCATTATAATACCTTAAGAATACCCTTATAATGTGTTATAAAAATGGGCTTCATAGAAAGTGTTACCAAATAGTCCTTATTCCTTTTAATGAAAATGAATGGGTGTCATACTTCAGGATGCAAATCCTAACACAAATCTTAACTTCAATTAACTTAATTTGCATTGTGTCTGCTTACTGAAAAGAGACACTCATCTCTGCAATAACACTGTGTTACGTAGCTACCAGGTGTAGTTACAACACTCTCACACCTTTATTTTTACCATTTTGGGAGGAGTAAAATTTATACATGTATATGTCACTTTTACACCAAATTCACATGTGGCCGAGTCGCATCTGAAATGGATCTCAAATCACCTCCTGAAATGCTTTGGTGATTGGATTGTGATCGGATTGCTATTTGATCAGTGAAAATGCATGAAGTGGTCAAGTGCAACAAGTCTATTACACTGTAAATATCTTGTGAACATGTTATTATATCAGCATAATAAACAGCAAAACAATCATAGTACCTTATTTCATGTCCTATCAGTTTTGAATGATGCACAGTTCTGCATCTACAGTGTATTATGCCAATAACTGTAGATGTTTACAAGTACTGGAAAGTGTTCATGTGAGATACTGAGAGACTTGCATGTCACCTACAATAAAATTGTTTTACAATACAGCATTCCCCATTTTACCGAAATTTACTATGAAATATGGGTAGATTGTAGTATTCCTTGTGTCTACTGCTGACGGAAGACAATTAACAATGTGTGTGTGTGTTTGTGTCTATGTTACTTACATTTGTAATAAGCAAACTGCATGTAGTGGTACATGGTGGCAACAAATTTCTCCACAAAGAAACCACCAACATTTGGTACCAAATTTTCCTCACATTTTACTTTACACTTCATTACTTCAAAATAGAAATCTGGGGGAGAAAAAAAGAGAGAGGACATATATATACAGGTATATATATTATAACTCAACCTATGATAGTACCAGACTTTCTATGTCAGATTATTGATGAACTTCTCATGAATACCAAGCCATTCGCTTTTGAATCAAGCTTATTTTAGTTAGGATGGCTTTCTAATATTCATAGCTATTTGAAGCAAATCTGAGAATGCATCATGATATCACTGACCGGCTAAGGTGGGGTAGAAGTCTTTAAACTCCTGCACATCATGTGTGTGTGTGTTTGTGTCTATGTTACTTACATTTGTAATAAGCAAACTGCATGTAGTGGTACATGGTGGCAACAAATTTCTCCACAAAGAAACCACCAACATTTGGTACCAAATTTTCCTCACATTTTACTTTACACTTCATTACTTCAAAATAGAAATCTGGGGGAGAAAAAAAGAGAGAGGACATATATATACAGGTATATATATTATAACTCAACCTATGATAGTACCAGACTTTCTATGTCAGATTATTGATGAACTTCTCATGAATACCAAGCCATTCGCTTTTGAATCAAGCTTATTTTAGCGATTTTGCACATCGTATGACCCCTCACAGGACATCAAACACGTGTTGAATGTTTTAAAATACTCAGCAACCGCCAGCTCCATGTCTCGAGCACTGCTGCTAAAATCCCCCGAATTATACAGCTTTACAGCCTTCATGAATAATGCCTAAGAGACAGAACAATATGAATCCATATTTACTTATTTTAGAGCAGTGCCTCTCACAAGTAAGGTTACAAAGAAAAACACGATTAGAGAGAATAAATACCTCACAGGGCTTCTCCTCATGGTCTACGAGGTACTCCTCTGTGTCAAACAGGCTTTTATAGTAGTTAAGACTCCTAGATAGAAGGGGGTCCTCAGGGTTTCTCTGTAGATACGTGTGTGTTGCCGAAACCGCTCTCTCCAACTCATTCATCTAGATGCACATAACATAAGATAATGCAGTGTTTGTATTCTTTTTTTTAAATATTGTTTTGCAGTTTCTATTTCATTGACATTAGTGAAATAAGAGGTGAGACACACAGGTGAGATCTCTCCATTGCCTTTCTCAGATTCAAATACATGTTGTGACTCGTGACTGTTAGAATAGCCAAGTCACATTTATTTATATGGTGCTTTATGAAATATAGGTTTACATTAATATAGATTAAAACAATATGGATATAGAATATAAGAAACACAGTCCACAACAAGTTGAGCGGATGAACCAGGGACACAAGGCAGGTAGGCCTTAGAGAAAGGCAGGGAGGAGCCGAGGAGGAGGAAATCAGGGAACTGGTCTAGAAGAAAGTCTTACAGGCAAAAATGGTCTAGCATTACAGATATTTCTTCTAAAATAACTTAGGAGATCTCTTTATTGTCTTGTTGTAATCTCTTTCAAGACACTGTCATAAAATGTTTTATTGCTCAGAGGTTGCTCTTTCTTTTCTGATTACATTGGGGATTTTTCTCTTTTTATGGTCAGGACACTGTAGAGGAATCAATGGGAGATGAGGAAAGTATGAGAAAGTTTAGCTGGGACTTGAACTCATCCTGTCTGAGGTGCATTTGTCATCCTGACAGAGGTTGCATTTAAATAGCATTATACATTTCAGGAAATCAAGGGTTATAGATTAAGTTTATCTTCAATGCCTAGCATTGTATATGCAGCACATTTTCCAGACACACTATGGGATTATAAAATTAATATATATATATATATATATATATATTTTTTTTTTTTTTAAATAAATGTGACACTAGTGTACCAGTGCTTCATGGTTGTTGCATGATTTTTTCCCCTTTCTTTGTTTGTCTTGTACAGCCCATTTTGCATGCATGTAAATAAAGGTAATGATTTCCTCTGCATTGTGCATCAAAACATTGTCTACATTAAACAATTTAAAATATGACTATGCAAGTATTGTGTTTGATTGAAATGCTGTGGATGAATGAGATTAAAACTACTCAGAGAAAAGAAAAAGTGAGTCTTTGAATCTCTTTGACATCTGAATTGTTTGTACTAGACAGAAATTAACATCAAATGGAGACTTTAGTAAAAAAAATTTTTTAACACTTTAAAAATGGTCTCCTTTAAAGTTTTAGCAGATATCTCATCATCATCATCATCACACACTGTGCTCAGACATTTCTCCTAAAGACTCCAGTGGTCTCACATTGGTCTCCTCTAAAGCTTTAAAAGAGATCTCAACAACATCACACAATGTGCTCAGATTCTTCTATTTAGCTGGAGACTCTGGATCTTTCACATTTGCAGCCCAAGCTCATTGGAAATACGTGCTTGAGGTGACATTTCTGCAACACCTGTATTACATACCTTACTGCACGTTTCACAGCGGTTTCAAAGTGAAATGTCCAGTGAGTGGCGTGTTCAGTACATAACTGTGAGATGTTTTTATTATGCTGGTACAGGCACGTATTGCGGCGTTGCTTCAGGTACATATTGCAGCAGTTCAGAATTCAAATATCCGGTGAGTGTTCCCAAAAGTTAATGTTCTATCATGTTGGAAATACTCAAACCCAACCCTAAACTTACCCTATAGTGAAGGCCGCATTAAGACTGTAAGGGGACCCTGGGCATTATCTCTTGAGGGGCCCTTCATCCACTAGAACTACAGCCTACATTCACTCAGTCTTCATAATCACAAAGTGCAAATTGTCAAACTTCAATTTTGCAGTAATAAATGCCATTAACAACAATCCAAACGTATAGGTCTGTCATATAAAATATGCACAAATTGGCAAGGCTTAAAACACCTGCAAATGATAAACTTTCGTGACAAATCAATCAACTGTGCTGAGCTCTTTCACACTATCCCCGGGCAATTGGGCAGTCCTTATTGTTGAGCTGGTGGCCTTAATTTTAATTAAAAATTTTAAAATACAACTTGGATGATACACACTTAAAAACTTACTGTAGCATGTTACAAAGGTTTCACTCATTAATATTAGTTCAGTAAATGCATTAGCTGTCAAGAACAACTAACATGATAAACAATATTTTACTTCTTTTATTTCTTTTGGTTAATGTTAATAATTTATTTTACTATTATTAAGGTAAATTAGTGATTTTAAAAAAAATGCATGTATAGAGTAATATTTGTAAAAACGTAAATTAACTTACCAGCCTGTTACAAAGATGTTAGAAAAGTGTACATTTACCTTCACTAACTTACTGTCACTTGTATGTTCCCGTTTAGTTCCTGTTTTGGTCCTTCCTGTTCCTGTCCTCGTTGTATGAATTTGGTTCCAGCTGTGTTTGTTTAATTAGTTAATTTGCTCCCAGGTGTGTCCCAATGGTGTCTGTGTATTTATAGTGAGTCCCGTTCTGAGTTTCTTTGTCCGGAATTGTTTATGTCTCCTCCTTGTGCTACGTGTGATTCCATGAAGAAGAAGAAGAATATTAAACTCCTTTGTTTTGGACTCCTGTTCTCCTCGTTCCTCGCTCCATGCTCCTCACAGTAGCAACCCGTGACAGAATTCCAGTCTAAACAAAAAGTGAGCGGCGACTTTTCCTTGCGTTAGTTTTTTCCACCTTTTTGAGAAGTTTTTTTGTTTTTGCTATAGAAATTGCCGCTCGGTTCTCCGCCTTAATTCGCCTAGATCTCCCATATGTCGAGTATTCCTGTGAGTTTTGCAGGCTCGCCGTGGCTACGGCCCTTGATGATGCCACCATGCTCTATTCTGGCTCGGGGCCAACTACCATCGCCCCGTGGACCTCCCAGACACCACAGGACTGAGCTGGAGGGAAGGAATCCTCTGGTGTCTGGAGAGCGTCCAGCTCCGAGCCAGAACCAACCCGCCGTCCGCGGCCTGCTCTAGTTCACCGGCCGTTAATATGGCAAGCCCAACGATCATTAATATGGCAAGCCTGTCATGCGTTAATCAGGCCCCAAGTAAGCGCCTTCCAGAGCTCGCTCCGGTGTCGGCTCCAGCCCCGGAGCTCGCTCCGGTGTCGGCTCCAGCCCCGGGGCTCGCTCCGGTGTCGGCTCCAGCCCCGGGGCTCGCTCCGGTGTCGGCTCCAGCCCCGGGGCTCGCTCCGGTGTCGGCTCCAGCCCCGGGGCTCGCTCCGGTGTCGGCTCCAGCCCCGGGGCTCGCTCCGGTGTCGGCTCCAGCCCCGGGGCTCGCTCCGGTGTCGGCTCCAGCCCCGGGGCTCGCTCCGGTGTCGGCTCCAGCCCCGGGGCTCGCTCCGGTGTCGGCTCCAGCCCCGGGGCTCGCTCCGGTGTCGGCTCCAGCCCCGGGGCTCGCTCCGGTGTCGGCTCCAGCCCCGGGGCTCGCTCCGGTGTCTGCTCCAGCCCCGGGGCTCGCTCCGGTGTCTGCTCTAGTCCCAAAACTCACTCCAGTGTCTGCTCCAGTCCCAAAACTCACTCCAGTGCCAGCTCCTCAAAAGCGCTTTGCTGTGCCTGCTCCTCCAGAGCACCCTCCAGTGCCAGCACCACGTAGGTGCTACCCTGATCCCGAGTTAAGCCCAGGAAGGGCTCCTGATCCTCAGTTCAGCCCAGGAAGGGCTCCTGTTCCCGAGTATAGCCCACGGAGGGCTCCTGACCCCGAGTTCAACCCAGGAAGGGCTCCTGATCCACAGTTCAACCCAGGAAGGGCTCCTGTTTCCCCAGTTCAGCCCAGGGAGGGCTCCTGTTTCCCCAGTTCAGCCCAGGGAGGGCTCCTGTGTCCCCGTTAAGCCCAGGAAGGGCTCCTGATCCCCAGTTCAGCCCAGGGAGGGCTCCTGTTCCCGAGTATAGCCCAGGGAGGGCTCCTGATCCCCCGTCAAGCCCAGGGAGGGCTCCTGATCCCCCGTCAAGCCCAGGGAGGGCTCCTGATCCCCCGTCAAGCCCAGGGAGGGCTCCTGATCCCCCGTCAAGCCCAGGGAGGGCTCCTGATCCCCCGTCAAGCCTAGGGAGGGCTCCTGATCCCCCGTCAAGCCCAGGGAGGGCTCCAGAGCTCGCTCCAGTGTCGGCTCCAGCCCCAGAGCTCGCTCCAGTGCCCGCTCCTCATAAGCGCTTTCTAGAGTGCCATCTAGTGCCCCCTCCTCCAGGGGCCATATACCCGTGGCCGAGCCAGCTAAGGCCACGGAGGATCCGCCATGGCCTCCTGAGTCCCCCGATCTGCCCTGGAGGCTCTCCTTGTCTCTGCCCTGTTCCAGTCCTGCACCAGTCCTGCGCCCGCCCCCCCTTCCTGATGGTACTGGCGATCTGTCACGTGTATGTTCCTGTTTTCCTTATTTGGTCCTTCTTGTTCCTGTCCTCGTTGTATGAATTTGGTTCCAGCTGTGTTTGTTTAATTGGTTAATTTGCTCTTGGAGGCTCTCCTTGTCTCTGCCCTGTTCCAGTCCTGCACCAGTCCTGCGCCCGCCCCCCCTTCCTGATGGTACTGGCGATCTGTCACGTGTATGTTCCTGTTTTCCTTATTTGGTCCTTCTTGTTCCTGTCCTCGTTGTATGAATTTGGTTCCAGCTGTGTTTGTTTAATTGGTTAATTTGCTCTCAGGTGTGTCCCATTGGTGTCTGTGTATTTATAGTGAGTCCCGTTCTGAGTTTCTTTGTCCGGAATTGTTTATGTCCCCTCCTTGTGCTACGTGTGATTCCCTGAAGAAAAATATTAAAGGTGTCATATGATGCTTTTTTTTAAAGATCATTATTTGGTGTAACAGAATATGTTGACATGCTTTAATGTTCAAAAAACACATTATTTTTCAAATACTGTACATTATTGTAGGTCCTCTATGCCCCGCCTCTCTCAAACGCTTCGTTTTCTACAAAGTCCCTCCTTCCAACAAGCGCAGTCTGCTCTGATTGGCCAGCTGACCCAGTGCATTGTGATTGGCCAAACTCCGCAAGCACTTGTCAGAAATGTAACGCCCCTTACCATAATCGCGAGCTTCATCTTTCAAACTAAATGTAAAGACAGTAAATAATGTCATTAGTTTTACCATCAGTTCAAGCCCGAAAGAGGAACAGAGTCTGGTGACAGACAGTGATGAATATGTGTTTGCAGTACACAAGCCATGGTTAAGACAGCTGACTCCACTGTGATGTGTCTCGCGCTCTCTCTCTCTCTCTCTCTGTGTTAGAACGAGCCGTTTTAGGGGGGCATGGCAGAGTCTTAACTTTTATAAAGAATATCTCTTTGGTTTTGAGACTTTAGTCTTTGCAACTTCAGGGATCTTATCTATGCACAATCAGCTTGTAACACTCCAAAGAGAAAGGAAAACTTGAAATCGCATCATATGACCCCTTTAAACACCTTGGTTTTGTACTCCTGGTCTCCACATTCCTCGCTCCGTGCTCCTCACAGTAGCAACCCGTGACACTTACATTGCTACTTTATTCCAACATTAACACATACCGTATTGGCCCAAATATAAGACGACCCTGATTATAAGACGACCCTAGGTATAGTTTCTATCGCTGCTGATAATATTCCTTGCTTTATTTCATTATTTAATAACTCTATATCTGTATTATTATCAATTTGACTTAAATATTTATCACTTTCTGCTTGAAACTTTTCCCAATCAGCTTTCTCAAACACCCAATTTCCTCCTCTTCCATCTACTTTTTCCACTACAGAGAAATTGACTTTACATATAACCGGATAATGATCACTCCCTATAGTCCCATCTTTATATACTCTCCAATTACAAACTGATGCCAAATTATTTGATACTAAAGTAAGATCAAGCACTGATTCCTTTCCTGTCCTAATATCAATCCCAACTGAAGCGCTCTTTTAACTTTACCAAACGCATTCTATATGAGATACATCAGATATACATCAAATAAACACAATATTACAATGTACAATTGCACAAAAGGCTGCAAACGAACAGCGCGCATCTGAAGTGTCTCTGAAGGAAATAATGCATTATTTATCGGCTTTAAGATATCGGCCAAATTTTCTTATCAGGCCGATACCGATAACAGAAAAAATGAGCCGATATGGGCCGATACCGATATGGTGGCCGATATATCGTGCATCCCTATAAGGAAGGCTATGCAAATGAAGCATACACATTTTTAACGTGACTTTGGACCCATATCCGTGTCCGCAGAGTTTAACTGGCTAGACCCTGAATATAAGACGCCCGCGTTTTTTCAGATGTATTTCCAAGAAAAAAAATATTGTCTTATATTGGGTCAATATGGTAATATTTAATGCTACACGTTTTTATATAGATATCTGTGTAAAATATGACTGTGCATGTGTAGTTCGTGCAGTGTACCTGAAAGGCGCTAAATAAAGTAATAATAAAAAAAAGAAATCTGATTTTAAGCTTATATTAAGAGTAAATTTATGCAGAAATAAGCTTAACCTTACTCTTAATTATTGACACCCAATAAGATAATAGAACCATATAGTTTATGTGCATATATAGGGCACATTATTTGTTCTTGGAAATAGTACTCTACCCAATGCCTTTATCGAAACTGACTTACAGAATCAGTAACCCTGGAGCTTCCTTTGCTGAAAGGCAAATTAAATGGCTTATGACTCAATCCAATGCAAAACTAATTTGATTATTAATACATATTATTTGGTAGAAATGTTTAAACTCATATGGATACATTTTGTTTTGGTGCACATTTTGTGCACAAAGTTGTTGAGATCGCTTCTGAAATTTAGAGAGACACATGTGAGCTTCAGGGTCTATTAAAGCAGACCATATTGGGATTTTAGAGTTTTTCTCTCAGGAGAAAAGGTTGAGAAGCAGCAGACTCAAGCAAAAGTTTCAATTTGATGTTAAAGTAACCTTATTGTTAAAGAGATCTTATTTTTGGCTTTTCTTTCCTCTGGAATGTTCTGTCAAGTCTTCATTGTCAGTCAAGAACCTGAGTGTGCTATTTGATAGTACTTTGTCATATAAAAGCCACATTTCTACACTGTTAAAAAATGTCATGTAAAATTTAGTATATTCCAGGTTAATAATTGCATTACTTTCACAGTAATTTCACAGTAGGACTTTTCTTGTATCTTGTAATTTCTGGTAAACAAACAGCGTCATACTGTGTTTCTACAGTGCATATGTACTCTGAAGGCATGCAAATGCAGCATGAATAGATCATGCTGTAGAGGTTTTTAATTCTTGTTGGTTTTATTTGTGCTATTGAACTTGTTTTTGGTTCACTTTTAGCAGTTTGTGTTGTTTGTTTATTTTGTAATGTTGGTTTATGTTATAAGTGTTGTTTTCATTTGTTGAGTGTTACCATTGTTGTGTTTTGTATGTCGAGTATTGATGTCATCTCAGCAGTTGCTTCACTATTGTGAAAGATCCATCCACAAAAAAAATTATGAATATGAAATAAGTTATTGATTAATCTTCATGCTTAAATAATGCTCAAATAAAATCTTTATGTTCATGCTAAGAATAGTTTGACTATCTTAAAGGCAGGCAATTAGCTTATTTCCTATTCTAGCTTGTCATCATTTTGACATGAATTGATCAGAAATATGAATATTAATATGCCAGGTCAAAGAGATCAAACAAATGGGATCACCAATCACCATTATAGTGACTTCAAAACAATTACAGTAGTAAACAACTACATTTCTCACAGTGGCACAGACAACCTTATAATGTGAATTCACAGTAAAACAAGAGCAGTAAATTACTGTGATGTTTGCATCATTCTGCTGTTCTTTCACAGTCATTTGTAAGAAAATGACCAGGCATGCATTGATTTCACAGTAAATTTCTGACTACAGTTATTTATTGTAAAATAATACTCATTAATCCTGTAAATTTTTACAGAGTAACGTTTGTAAAATTACATTTTTTTCATCCAAAAAATATCTCTAAATTGAGACATATTTTTTTCTATGTAAAATGCATAAATCTTAATATGTGATTTAATTTTCTCAATGCTAGATTATTCTAATGCACTGGGTGGATGCCCTATAGGCATAATAAATAAACTCCAGCTGGTCCAAAATGCAGCAGCTACAGTGCTTACAAAATTGCATTTTAGTCAAAAGACTATGACAAAAACTAAATAAAAATTTGCTATCAAAGTTAACACTGAGACAATATATCAGTTTTTATATAGATTATAAATTTGTCTTTTGTTGCACACATTTCTCTTTTTGTAAACATTATCTATTAAACAGTATCTACTAAGATAACGACACCATAATCCAAGTGGAAAAGACCATTTTTTTTAATGCATAAGTGTTTTCTCCACCATAGTAAACTATTAAAGAAACCGCTTAATATAGCTTAACAAAATCATATGGTGATATAATACAAACTCAGTATACCTTATTAATGATTTATAGTAGTACATGTATAGAAGCACAGGCAAACAGATGAGCTCAGAAAATGGACACAACATGCAAAGTTTCACATTGTTTTCCCATTAAAAAAAACACTTAACATGACTTAATGCCTCAAGATAACCCATTCTATTACTACTCCAAGCACCTGTGCTCTGACACGATGGATTTGCAACTTTTCCGCGTATATATAGGCCCTGATAATCATAACATATACTTACCACTTGCTCTATTTCTGCAAATCAGTTTTTGTGAATGAAGACTTTTTTTTTAGTTGAAATATTCAAAGCTTAAATATACAACCACCTTGAATTTTGTTTCAACCCAACTTTGGGTCAAATATGGACTATCCCAGCTGTTGGGTTAAATTTTTACATTTTTAACCCAAAAGTTTGGTTAGTCCATATCTGAGCCAAAGCTGGGTTGAAACAACCCAGCATTGTTTTGAGTGTATACCTGTTAAAGTGGGGGAAAATCTATCGCAAAGCTGGCAAATTATTTGGAATTATTTTCTAATTGATTTCCTTTTTATCATGAATTATTATATGTAGCAACAATACAAACATGAAGCAAATGTACATTTCTATTACCTTAACAAGATTTACCTCAGATTTCTATCACTTTCCTTAGCATTACTTTTCTCGCCAATTGCTGTGAATCCTCACCCATCCATCCTTAATCTTGTATCATAAACGATTACATCATTACATTCAGGATTATAATGAACTGAAACAAATCATGTTTTGGCATTAAGCAGTTTTTTTTTCTTTCAATCTGCTCACAGCATCTCCAACACAAGTTATGTCATTATCTACACAGGAAAAAACATTTTTTACAACCCATCTTTTTTTCTCATTTTAAATTGTCATAATGCATCAAAAATTTGGCACTTTTGTTTGTTATTTCAAAGTCTGAGAGATGAAACAATAGAGTCAAATTCAGCAAGAAAAAGGGGAAAATACAGGAGATTTAATCCATTTTTTTGCTTATGAATAAAGAATTTTGCATTCAATATAAGGAAATTAACAACATATTCAACAGGTAATCGCTTTGGATTTTCATAATAAAAATAACGTCTTTGAGGACCCTTACGAAAAATAAGTTTATTCAAGTGTGCTATTAGTAAACTAAAAATAGGAAAGTATACTTTTAGTCTACTTTTTATGTACTTCTCAGAAATTGGCTTTATGTACTTCTCAGAAATATACTTAAAATGACATTTTAAGTATACTTGACTTGTACTTAGAAAAAGTCTAAATATATTTTAGTTATAATTGTGCTCCTAGAATCCGTGACCCATGAAGAGGTAATAATGACTGTCAAGCTTTGGGGTGTTGATCGAATTTATCTACGTTTTGATTATCATTCTGAATCCAATTCATAGACTTTTTTCAGCTTTTTGTTCAAAATGTTGTTTATTTCTTTAATTTTTATCTATGAAACTTATCCACATTCAAGTGTTTAAAAAAAGAATGCATGAAGCCAGAATAAAATGTTTTTGTTTACAAGCAGATACCATGTTCTTTCTTTTGGTGTTTTGTATGTTCAGATATTCATGTAACAAAATATATACAAATTCATACCCAAATAGGGACATAGTAGTATACTTAAAGTATGATGTAAAGTTCACTTAAAGAAAACTTACGAGTATACTTGCAGTATAAAACTACTAAACTAGTAGTTTACTGAGACTATACTTCAAAGTGTACTAAAAATGCTACAAGTATTTAATTAGTAAACTATCAGTTTACCTATAAGTTCACTTTTAGTATAGTTGCAGTACAAACTAAACATTTTGATGTAAACTAGTTGTGTACTCAAAGCTTACTACTGTTATACTTAAAGTATACTTAAAAGTATACTTTTATATACTAGAAAGTGGGCCAATTTAGTCCCAAGGAGTATTGAAATAGTAAAATTTGTTGAGTTTTAGTGCGATTGTATTGCGATTCCGAAGCACATCGTGCGTGGACGTGGCATGTGTGCCGCTTACCGGACCAATGAAACGCAACGCACCAATAGAGACAAATTCATAAGAAATGCACTATTGTGTATCGAGCAAATTTCATCTAAACAATTTGATAGGCTGTGGTTATTACAAGTGATTTCGCCAATTGGAAAATGATTTACAGTAATGTCCATCGTTTATTACCATACACATTTCAGTGGACAATGGACATTTAACGTTTATGTATTGAACTGTGAAGCAGCACACAAAAAAAGCGTTCTGGCTTGTCGCAATTCCTTGAACATGATCTATTCTTACCTGGTAGTAGACGTATTGAAGGTACCGGTAGGGTATCCTCTGTTCAAAAGCACCCAAAGTCTCTCGCTTAGGATATGATTTTGAAAACACGGGAAAGTTTGTTTTGCACCTTTTCAGGCATGCAGCTCGCATTATGATGTGCCCCATGATCAAGAGGGTAGTTTCCGTGTTGTTCTCCTCGTGTTCCCGGCCCACAGCGCTGCAGTTCTGGCTGCAGTGCGCTTCGCTGTCCTTCAGCAGCCGGTGAAGCCGCAGGCTCAGCTCCAGATATTCAGCGCTCTGCTTCCAGTCCTGAGCCGCGTACATCTCTAACGCGTGTCCGTACGCAGACTCCAGCGGCATCAGGTCGTTCGCTGGAAAGCTTTTGAAGCTGTATTTCTCATACTGAGCCTGCACAGTACAGAAAAGATAGGCAGAACTGAAAAACACGACTAAACATATTCTTGCCTGGGCCATGCTTCTGATCCTCACTGTAAGCACGGAGAGCGGAGATTCATGTCAGGCTGCACGTAGGAAATCTGTGGCCCTTTGGGGTTGAAGGAGTTTTACGGTGATGGAAAAGTCTGCATGCCTCACATATTCTGATCTGGACTGCATCTCTGGGTCTAAAAGTCCGTCAAATATAAGTAATCTATCCTGTTCCTTAACACCATTGGATCTGAGAAATGCTTAAAGTTCGAAAAGTTTGACAGATTGCTTTAAATGTGAATAAAAACAATAGCGACGACAAGCTTGTTATCTTCTTTTTGCCCATTTTTTTCTCACATGAATGCACTTATAAGTCCATGTATAGACTACTTTTGGTCCGCTGGATCATAACCTTATAATTGAAAAGGTTGGGTCCGATTTGAGCTTTCATTCAGTGACCTATATGGCGATTCATAAATGTTAGAGATGTTTTGTATGTCTTGTCAGAAATGCTGATGAAAGGCTACCTCGTAATAAACCCTAAATCGTCCAAACAACATATAGCCAGCCCGTTATGCATTCCTTATATTGACAAATCTTCATATTGTTTATGTGTAGTGGATCGAATAGAGAATGCAAACATTTTTGTTAAACATTTGTCTGGTGCCTGTTGTATTGTTAAATACTGCTTGTTGCTTAAAATTCAGGAACGCGTGATCGGATGGAGTTAGGACCGCGCGGTTGATGCTGCAGCTCCTGTGAAATCTGACCTGTTTTTATACAGTCTATGATTCTGACATGGAGAAGCGAAGAAAAAGGTCTATACCCAATAGTATGTTCCTGCACAACCGGAGGCTGCAGTTTCAGGACCGCTGTTCTAGGACCCTATGCTTTTGTAACAGCGCCATCTACCGAATTGGATCACTAAAGATGGACAGCAATCAGAGTGAGTAACTTTACCGATTTTCATTTAAGTTTTATTTTATAACCTTAAAACGATGCAAAGTTTACGTAGCCAACGTGAGAACTGCTAAGAAATAACAATGAATTCTCGATTGCTAGTTTTATTGATTATTACGATGTTCTTAATTCGTGGCCATGATTTAATTAAGCTAAACCTTGTTGACATAATGACTACAATAAGTAAATCTAGCCAGCACATTATTAATCTTGTTGATGTTTGAAAGGCATGGTCAGCGGTTTGCCTTCTGGACTGATGAGGCCAGACACTTGCTCCAAGGAGCTCTTCAGCCAGTGTACAGAGTGCTATCTCAGAGGAAATCCACATTCAGGCTGTCGATGAGCACACCGCAGAGGTAAAGACACTGCTGGACCTCATTGTGAAGTTATAGGGATCTGAGGAGCATTTAGTGGTACTTAAACAATGTTCACATTTAATCATCATTACAAACAAACTCATAGTAAGGGCCTTAATTAGGAATAACATTAACAATATCTTTTGACTATGCTGCAAATTATTGTATTTTTATCTTAAATGTATCAATTTCCTCAAAATAACTGTTTTTGCACCATGGTTTGCCCATAGGGTGTACTCAACGGGAAGCCCTCTAAGGTCTCATAAGCTAACCTCCTCCCGAGTGCCTGTCTACCTCGACAGCGAGGAACAACTGTCCTGTTTGCCGATCTGAGAGGAGTCACCAACACAACTGAGCGTCACAGATGAAGTGCAGATGTATGCCGGACCATGTAATGTGCAGTATATTTCAAGAAACTAAGACTTAAGGTACTCCACTTTTTCAGTTGTTTAAAGACTGAAATACATTTTTCATTTATATTTAAAGTGTAAATTCATTAAAATGTAAAAGTGTTAACTCAAAGCAGGTATTACACACTTTGTAATTAACAGCTGATGCATATATAAATCAAAAATCACAATTGAAATAAAAATGTACAACATGTACAAACATTACTACAAACTAAACCACCAGGTTCCTAGAAATGCGATCCTGAAACTGCAGCCTCCGCTATATTATCAAATTCGGTAGGTGGCGCTGTTACAAAAGCATAGGGTCCTAGAACTGCGGTCCTAGAACTGCTGTCCTGAAACTGCAGCCTCCGGTTTTGCAGGAACACCCTTCTCACTATATACGGTGAAAAACTGTATTGGACATCACATGTATTGGACATAAATTTTACAGTAGTATACCGCTTTTGGAAGTGAAAAATACCGTATAATTGACAGTGACTAACCGTAAATTGACATTCCCAGAATTCCCTGTGTTACATTTCAAATTTGATGTTTTTTTGTTGAAATAACTATGTTTCTTCTTAGTTTTTTCTTATCAGTTTTGTACATTAGGGTTGTGTGTTACACTTAATGTTGTTAAATGAATGTTTATTGCATTATTTCAGTTTCATGTGTGTTACCACAATGGTGTTTAGTGTTTGTGTGAATGACACTGTGCACCTTCTATATATGCTATTATTTAAAAGCTGCTTGTGATGGGCTTTGGTTCATCATGTGACTTTCTCATCACCACCTGCATTTGGTGGTTATCAGTGTATTACAAAGGTACAAAACAGATTTCAGTACTTCAATAGGTTGGTATATTAACATTATATCAGTTAAAGAAATTACGGTATTTAACTGTAAATTTTAGCTAAAACCTAAAACGTTGCTACCGTATTTTTTACGGTAAAATTCCGGCAACCACAGCTGCCGTTTTTTTACCGTAGATTTTACGGAATTTTTTTTAAAGTGAGAAAATAATTTTTAGCGTGGCAAAAGGGTAGCATTGGCTCTATGAGGGGTGGCAACACCAAAGCAAGCCCCCATGCATAGTTTTTGGGGATTTATGGTCTGATATACACAGTGGTGTTCACAAATATTGTATTACCATTAAGTAATCATCTATACAGTTTAAAATGAAAAATAAATAACAACATTTCAATATTCATCATGGCACCAAGTCAATGCACAATATATAAAAAACTTCAACAGGTTATATATGTTTCGGAGCTTTTATCACCAAAGAAGACATGCTATTAAAATTACAAAGGCTACTTAGATGGTATAATGACGTTTAGTGCAAGTTTAAGAGCAACAAAAACTTTCGAATTTCCTAATATTAGAAAGACATACAATAATATCAAAGCACTAAAACTGGATCAGTTTTGAAAACAATGTTTGATTTTCTGTTATGAACAGAGGTGGGAATGTCTGTAATCACACAGAACAAACTCTATCAACCATATACTCTAGCAACACCCCAGCAACTGCATAGCCAAGAGCCTAGCAACCACCCAGAATATCCTAGCAACCAACTAGCAACACTTTAGCAAACATCTAGAACATCTAACTGACCAAACCATTTATGTTTTTAAACAAGACTTTAAGACAAGCCAGCATAAATTTGTCTTTCAAACTTTTCAATCTAGTTATTACAGTTTTTCTTACAGGTTTTTTTTTTCAACTGCTTACCCACATTTTCAAAACTTTGCCTCTTTTTTTCAAAACTTTACACACAAATCCAAGAATTGCGCACACAAAATGCAAAATGCCTCACATCTCTTTCAAAATTAAGCACTGCATTCAAAGTATCACAAACACATTTCAAAAGCAAACATTTGCAGACACCTTTGCCATTATATTAATTCCTGTTAGATTTTGTGTGTTACAGAATTGTGTGTTGTGTTTTGCAAAAAGTGTTTTATGAAATTGAAAACCGAGTCAAAGGCCAAATATTAGTGTATGGTTTTGCAGATTTGGTGTGTGGTTCTGGTGTTTGAGTGTCAGGTTTCAGAAATTGTGTGACAAGTAAAGATTTTGTGTGTAAGCAGTTGAAAAAACTGTAAATGCTTACAATTCAAATACACAGATGACTTTCCTGCCCAGTGAACACTGAGATCAATAACACTGTAACAAAAAACTCTTACTAGGATTTGGGAATTATTTTTGCAGCTCAATGTCTATTACAGTATACATAAATTAAATTACAGATGTATAATTCATCAATGAACTTTTGGGAAAAAATCATTTTCATTTTACTAATGTAAAGTATTCTTCCAGTGGATGAAAAGCACTAGAAAAGTTCAAATACCAAATAATTGTATGAACTTGGCATACACCACAATACAGTACAGTAAAAAATAAAATTTAAAAAAGTAAATTTAGCATCCTCTGCACATTTGGCAATTCCATTACAGTATACAGTACTATAGCAGTTTCTTGGTCTCCTGACTCAAGACTAGCTATATCTTTAGGCCAGGGTTCCTCAATTAGTTTTCGACGAGGGCCGACTAAATACTTTTTTTCCCCACTGTATATATATATATATATAAATATACAGTATATTTATATAATTGTTATTATTATTACAATTATTATATTATTGTTGCTTTTGTTAAAATAATCACAAGATGGTCACATGATGAATATTGAAAATATTCCCCAGCAGTCTGTTTTATGCAAACAATTATGAACCTTTTTGCATTTAGATACAGAAGAACTTTGCCTGTTGAATATTAAAAACAAATGAACAAACAAAAAATCTGGATCTCCATGTCTGCCATGCAAATCAACTGTTCCTGTTCATTCCCAGACTGGAATCTTCTCTCCACTTTTCCTAATTGCAGATTCAATTATTAGATTTGTCAGTATTAATATTTTTATGCTTAGATTTTTTGGGGGGGTATCTTTTCCATGTAGTTTTTGTCCAAACCACCCGCGACAGCGACACGTCACAATAAGCGACATGGGATTCTTTTTTAGGAACGGTTTTTATTTTCTGCGACGTCGCGGCAGGAACAACATACAAAATATGACAGTGATAATCTCAGGCAGGGGCGGAGCCAGACATTATAAACATTCAGGGCTTAGCCCAAATGTAGTTGTCCCCTAAAACTTACTGCCAGATTCTTAAAGATAAATTCTTCAAAGAGTGGTACAAGCAGGGGCGGATTTAGTGAATTGGGGGCCCCAGGCAAAATATAGGAACGGGGCCCTATACATTTGCACACATTTTCCTAGATCAACCTTGAGGTTCCATTTAGTTGTTTTCAGCGTAAGCCTGTGTGCAAAGGCTGTCTAATTCTAAACTTTAAAATACATTTATTTTTAGTGGTTTTAACTACAAATTTAAATAAAACTGAAAAATAATGAAAAGGAAATTATACATTTACACACCTAAAATACATATATCACGAGCATGCTCACAGATGAGACCTGCACGGGTCTTTTTCCCCTTTCAATTTAGCCTTCTCAATCATCAGGACTTGCCTAAAATAAAATCTATATATAAAACAGTTCAAGTACATCACAATGTTAGTTTAAATGTTTAACCTATATAAATGTGCATATCCAATCGTTTGCGAAGGAGTGGAAGCTGAAGCGTGCTCTGCAGGACATGGAGGCGCCAGCGCGATCACTTGCATTTTTAAAAAATACTCAGTCATTTTTGCTCATAAAGGTAAGAGTAATACATCATTCTAAACTGTAAAGGGGCTAGTTTTATTTGTGTGCACTCACAATATCAATAAAACGTTGTGCTTTTATACAATAAAACAAACGCTTTCTGCCGTCTCGGCTTTGAACAGGAGAGCTTCACAATGATGAACCTAAACTCAGACATGATCAAAATATATAGAAAGCTTTAAATTACTACTTTAAAATGAAATAATTTAAATCGAAAATAGACTCCTAATAAAATAAACTCTTTCATTATGTAATCCCTGCATCTCTCTCTAAAGGCACATCCAATTAGGAAATGGCCAGTAATTTTTTCATCACTATAATAACTCTGCGGCAAATCCTTTCAATTTTAAGGTATTCAGAACAAAGCAATTTTGTATGATATGTTAATTATTTATATTTTTTTATCCATGCAGCAAATGCTTTAAAATTACTTTATTGCATTCCAGATGCTTTTAAAGTACTTTTCACTATACATTTTACGGGTAGCTTGAATGTAAACATTGTCATGAACTCGTTGTATTCCCATTTGTAAAATAGCAACAAACTCATTGTTGTAGGCTAACCCGATCTCACGAAAGTGCGTATAGCACGATTTTCTGCTTCTATTTGACTTTGGCATGCAAAAGACTGATAAATTGATAATTAACAGCATGGGTTCAGTCGACAGAAATACGGGACACAAAGGCCTATAATAACTGCTGAAATGTTTGCGGGACAAATCTCAGATCAGTCTGAGCGCTTGTGGTACTGTACAGCCGTACACCTGCAGGCACCACGGACTCGGACGGTTGTCGTGGTAGTAAACACCGTAAACAGCAAACGTTCGCGTGTCCGCGCTTAATGAGCATATCATATATGAAAAGCATTTTACGGGCCCTTGGCTTTTGGGGGCCCAAGGCGGTCGCCTACCTTTGCCTAATGGGGAAGTCCGCCCCTGGGTACAAGAGAATGTGGTGCTGGTCCTTGAAGAGTCACTCACAATTTATCTGTCCTTAAAGCCTATTTAAAAAAATCAGTCTTAATGTATTTCACAATACGTCAGCATGTTATTCTTATTAAGTGAGGGTCATTTTTTTTAGGATTTTTTTAGGACCCAAGCAAAGTCTCTGAGAACCTGACACCTTGTAATTCTGGAGACTCCAGGAAGGTTACAGTTCTGGAAAATGGTGGTGCTGGAGACTAAATGGTTCTTGATGATTTTACACCTAATTCTTCACATTAATTCTTAATTCTTTTGCAGTTAACGTTTGTCTTTTCTTCTCCACAGTTTTTTCTGACCCCGCTGACTCAGTGAGCATTTTGCTGTCCAATGGTCATGTCTTAACGTTACAATTTATTTATTGCATTAGTTTTTAATATTTCTCATGGGGATTTAATAATTTTTGACATCTCAGTCGAAGTTAAACTTCTTTTTTGGCTAATTCTATCTGTAAAAGAAAACATGCCTAATAATTATGCACACCTGAATATGAGTTTCCACTTCCAGCCTTCATGGACAATTATATATCACTTATAAATGATTAAATACAAAATCATTAGTAGTTATTAAGATTGATGGGGTTTGGAATTGGTAAAATGTGCTTGGGAAAAAAATATCGAATATTAACGTGCCTAATAATTATGCACGCGGTGTATGACGGTTTATGGACTTGCCTATTTCAAGAACAAATGTCAAATTTCAAAAAGGTGATTAACTATGCATAATAGGTAGAGATTTGGCATAAACAACTTTACTAATCTTAAAACCAATTTTGTTATACCATGCTGCAGTGAAGTTCATAGAATTAACCCAAATTAAAAATGTTGTCATGAAGAAGCTCGGCATCCATCCCGTCTTTAGTGGCGCTGGGCGCGGACGATGGCGAGGGGGTGGGGTCATTCACCGAGGCCAACAACTCCTCTGCACCCGACGCTGCTAATGGTATGCTGTCATCCAGCAGCTCGTCCTCACTTCCCCCGAATGAGGTCAGGTCGCTCGCACCAGCAGAGGGACGCTGATCAGACCGGGAGAAAAGGACGGGGTAATACTCTCTCTGCGGCGAGAGCAAGGCACGCGGGATCTGGGCCGGCGTGAGCTCGCTCGTAGCCGATCGCTCGACCCCTTTGCCCCGCTGTTTTTTCCCTCACAGGTCTCTGAGAGGAAGAAAACGGGAGGGCGCGGGGGGCGGAGTCGCTCTCTGAAAAGAAAGCGATCTGTGAGCGGAGAGAGGCGAGACTGAAGCTCTCGCAATGGGAGCAAATAGCTACCGTGAGCGCAGCTTCCGCATGGGATTTCCCCAAGCAGGAAACGCGCAGGGGGGACCCGCACGAACCGCAGTAACGGCGTGGCATTTGCAACAATGCCAATTTGCTCTTTTAGAAGCTCTTTTTAGAAATCGCTGGATGGCGGCAGGGGAACTGGACTGGAACTGCTGCGTTGCTGGAGCGGCGGAGAAGCAGGTCAGCCGTGCTGAGAGGTCCCGATTCCAGCTGCGAAGGCGTGTCAACGGCGAGCTCCGCTTTTTAAGCACTGCACGAACCAATGGCCGTGCAGTTTCACTGTGCGAATGAAAAGGCTTCAGTTCAGGAGAAAAAAGTACTTTTTCCCATATGCGTCTTAAGCAAGACGCAGTGTGAGTGAAGTATCGAAAGGGAACATTCAGTTTAACAAAAGGTAAAAAAACTCAAGTGGCTCAGCAATATTGAGAGTTGAGGTTAACACTCTAGATATGAGCATAACAACAATACTGACTGGAATACTATCACAGTTTTCACCATTTAACACTGTGTATCAGTTACACAACAACTAGCAACAGTAGTCTGAGGCTGCAGAGAAGTCCATGTGGGTTGAGAAATGTCTTCTTCCCCTCTGTGCCTTCTTGATGGCTTTTACAACTGGTTTTTACAGGAGCCAATGAGTGAAGTGCTAGTTGATGATCAGCAACCAGCCCCTGTTAGAGAAACAGCGCAGAAAAGTAAAAAAAAAAAAGGAAAACCAAACAGCATAGAGAAAGACAAATAAAAACACACGACTGCCCCCAGAACAGTACAAACTGTCACAGGACGTAACATGAATCAAGACTGAACTGACCTCAGCTGAACAATGACACTATTGTTTTCTAAGTGCTGTTTTACAGCAGAATTGGTCTCTTTTTGCATCTTCGAATCATTTTTCCCCATTTATCCTTGTAAATCTGCTTTGAAACAATCTGTATTGTGTAAAGCGTTATCTAAATAGGTGGCAACGCAGTGCTCACATCCAGTGTAGGCGAGTGTCAGTTGTTAAGTGAATTGGGCGGGGCCTATGGTGCAATCATGTATAACTATTCGTCGATATCTTGCTCTGGAGTCATATGCATGGATTTGCCCTTGTGACATCACAAATCCCCTAATATCAAAATTAGATGTTTTTGAAAAAGGTTAAACAAATTTTTTGTTTATAATGAGGACGTTTTAAGTTATGAAACTTGTAGGATGTTTTAATGGTACAAAGACCTCTTGTATGTCAAAAGATCAAGGCAAATCTGATTTCTCATTTCACATCCTCTTTTTAAAAATGCCATTCCTTGCTTAAATTTGATGTCCAAAATGTTTTTTGGATAATTGATCAAAATGCACATATTAGTTTATCAATTGCACTAATTTCTCTCCATCTGCTTGACACTTTATTGTCACTTTATTGAATTTATTGTTATGTACCTTACCTGTGTCTATTTGAGTTTCGCATTATCCTGTGCACGTATACTCCTGAGATAGTTCTGTTCACGGTAAGTTATTGTCTTTGTATTGGATGCAGAGCTGTTGCAGGTTTTGTTCTTGCCCTGGTCTGGTTGTTGATTTAAATAAATTGCTGCAGGTTGATGCGTTAGCCTGCCTTGGACAGATAACCAGTGGTCTGAAACCATTTGCTTTTGTAGATTATTTCATTCATAGTGGAATTGTGGATTTTAAATAGTTATAAACTCCCTTTCCACAGTCATAAGCCACAACAATCTTCTTTCTAGTTTTGAACTTGGCATAATGGTATCATGTAAACATAAGGGGTGGCCATTAAAAATGTTCTAATAATTTTCACTTGATTCCACTAATTGATGCACTTTATTGTTATTTTAGGACACTGACATACTAAGTTAGTAGGGTGTACTAACTTTTTCCATACAAGAAATGGGCATTTTTTATAGGTTCAGTTATCCCATCTGACTCAGCACTGCTGTTTCTCTCTAGGTTCAGTTATCCCACCTGATGCAACATTGGTGTTTGATGTGCTTTGGCTGGATTTGTGGAATAAAGAAGACA
The DNA here is from genome assembly GCF_001515645.1 of Sinocyclocheilus grahami. NCBI lineage: Eukaryota > Metazoa > Chordata > Actinopteri > Cypriniformes > Cyprinidae > Sinocyclocheilus > Sinocyclocheilus grahami. The sequence continues at coordinate 586,984 of NW_015505946.1, forward strand.
AGGTTCAAATTCGTACACTTCACAAACAGCAGAACTGCAAAAGGACAGTGATGCCTAGTGACTTTGTCCGCTATCATTACAATGGATCTTTGTTAGTGGGAAACCTATTTGATTCCAGGTAGGCCAAAATTATAACAAATCTGACTTTTTGGGGAAAAAAAATCTTCATATGCACTGCTAAAATTAAGGGAACACTTAATTAATAAATTGCATCACGATGAATGAATAGTTGTAAATCTTTACTTATCTTTACATAATTGTGTATTCATTGAGAACAAAATGATGTGACAATGGTCACTGGAAACCAGAATCATCAACCCAATGATGGCTGGATTCAAAATCACATTGAAAATCAAAGTATAAAATTGAAATTGCACACTGATCGAACTTGCATGAATTTCATCAAAGCAACTCATAATGTAAGTCAGTAGTGTGTATGGTCCCCACGTGCCTGTATGCATTCCCAACAGCATGCTCCTGATGAGATGGTGGATAGTGTATTGGGGGCTGTATCAGGATATCAGTGAGCTCCTGAACAATCTGTGGTGCTACTTGGTGCCTTTGGATACTCTGATACATAACGTCCCAGAGGTTCTCAATTCCATTCAGGTCTGGGGGACATGAGCACCAGTTAATGGCATCAATGCTTTCCAGAAACTGCCTACGCAGTCTGGCCGCATGAAGCCAGACATTGTCACGCCTGAGGAACCCAGGGCCCACTGCACCAGTATTACACTCTGACAGTAGCTCTGAGGATTTCATCCTGGTACCTAACAGCCAGCAATGAGGGCATCATTGGCTAGCACATCCCCAGACCATCACTGACCCACTGCCAAAACAATTATGCTGGATGATGTTGCAGGCAGCATAACAGCAGCATAATAGCAGACCTGTCAATACTGGTGTCTGGCAAATGCCAAATGCCAATCAAGCTGCACAGTGATGGGCTGTGAGCACAAGTCACGCTACAGGACGTAGGGCCCTCATGCCACCCTCATGGAGCTGGTTTCTGACAGTTTGGTCAGGAACATGCACACCAGTAGCCTGCTGGAGGTCATTTTGTAGGTCTATGGCAGTTCTTCTTCTGTTCCTTGTTGCACTAAGGAGCAGATACCAGTCTTGCTGCTGGGTTGTTGCCCATCTACAGCCCTGTCCAGCTCTCCTTGTGTAATGGCCTGTTATCTCTTCCATGCTCTTGAGACTGTGCTGGGAGACACACCAAACCTCCTTGCGACGGCACGTATAGCCATCCTGGAGGAGCTGGATAACCTGAGCAACCTGATTGGGCTGCAGATACTGCCTCACACTACAAGCAGTGAGAAAGACCATAACAAAACACAAAACACAAAACTAGAAACAAACCAGTCTGGAAGAATGAGGAGAGAGAAATTGTCTGTGGCGACCACCTACAAAATCATACCCCCTTCTTGCTGTTGCCTCTCAAGTGCACCTGTTGTCACTTTTATTTGCACCAAAGTAGGTGAAACTGACTATAACTATAACAATTGACTTGGTTATACTGTGATGATTTAGTGTTCCCTTAATTTTCTAAGCAGTGTGTTTATGTTTTTTTATATTTTGGAACCTTACAAACTTTCGATTTAAAATGTGTAAATTTTAAAAAGTGTAAAGCATATATGTCTTTAAAACCAATATTTGATATTTTTGATTTTTGTTAAATAATGCAAACACTTATTACATTATTACAAACAATTACATTTTTAATTATGGCTCAAATTGTCCAAATACCACACACACACTCACACACACACACACACACTTATTTCTAAAGCACATTTAAAAACAGCCAAAGCTGACCAAAGTTTGTTTGTTTGTTTGTTTATTTATTTATTTATGTCTGTAAATTCTTATCACAGCCATCTTCAAAACTCAACATATGACTCATATGTGGGGCAGGGCAGTCTCCTCAAAGGCATGGAGGAAGGCCTTCTGGGCATGTGTGTTGGGGAGAGGAGATTGATTACAGTTTTTTACGATTGCTTAAGCACAATTTTGAAAACAGGGCCACAATTTTGTTTGTCAAAACACTACACACAATTAACACAACCCTACACCAAAATAGAACAACACTTCAGATCATTTGCAAAATGGAACACTTTTGTCAAAACTATACACAACTTTATAAAAACAATATTTTGTGACCATACGAAACACACACATTTCATATGACTTTAATCTTTTTGAACCAGTTACACACTGCTGTTGCTAACCTAAAACACTTTTAGCAAGTCTACTTCTCAGTGATTAGAGTACTGTAAATGAAGTACACAGAGAAAGTGCAACTATACAATAGTTCACCAAACACTACACCAGACCAATGCTGCAGACTGACGAAAATATAATTGATTTCTCTCCATATACCCAAACCAGTCAAAATGGAGAATCACAACAAAACATGTCCCAGTTGTCATGCTACTACAGTAGTGTGCATAACACTGTTAGCTCAGCAAACAACAGACAAATGTAAAATACTGTATCCAGTACAGGTTACAATTACAGTAAATAACAACAACAACAAACATAAGAAATAATCTGAAAAAACTGACAATATTGTACAGAAAATACTACAGTAAACATACTATACATTATCTCTTCACCTAGCTGGATCTGGCCAGAGAATTTCATCAACATCACAAGCAATATCCTCATTAGCAAGACAACGCGGGAAGAACCGTCTTGAATGTCGAATCCATCCTTGCACAGCTGGGGCGTCGACTTGGTCACAGGCATTGTCATGCTACTACATGACGTCCTCCATGGCTTGAATGAGGGGTACCTGAGCCTGGGGCTGGAGATCGTAAACCTTCCACCGCCATGCAGAGAAAAGCTCTTCGATAGGGTTTAGAAACGGAGAGTATGGTGGAAGTATAGTACTGTCAGCTGTGGATGGTGTTGAAACCAGTTCTGGACCAAAGCAGAGCGGTGGAATGACACATTGTCCCAGATGACAGTGTATTGTATCTGGTGCATTTCATTACCTGCTGTGACGATGTGGTGCAATCGGTCCAAAAATGCGAGAATGTGAGGTGTGTTGTAAGGGCCCATTTTGGCATGACGGAGGAGAACCCCATGCTGTGAAATGGCAGCGCAAAGGGTGATGTTACCCCCACGTTTTCCTGGGACATTGATTATAGCCCTGTGGCCAATGATATTTCTGCCTCTCCTTCTTGCTTTTGTGAGGAAATTAACTCATTTGTAATTTGTTCTTTGTTTTCAGGGAGTACTGGAAATGGATGCTCATGCAATCCCACATGAGTTCATCTTTATAGATGAGGCTGGGTTCAACCTAGCAAAGACCAGAAGAAGGGGGAGAAACGTCATTGGCCACAGAGCCATTATAGATGTTCCTGGCCAACGTGGTGGGAACATCACACTGTGCGCTGCCATCTCCAGTATGCATGGTGTCCTCCACCGTCATGCCAACCTTGGACCATACAACACAGCCCATATTCTCACATTTCTGGACAGAGTTCAAAACATTCTCATACCACCAGAGCGTATGAATGATGCAGGCCATCAAAGAAACCAGTACGTTGTAGTATGGGACAACGTGAGCTTTCATCGCTGTTTAGTGTTTTGCAAATCACTGTGTGTAATGTTTTGCAAATAGTGTGAAGCTGACAATGTGCTTACAGCTGTGCAAATTTAGCCTTGTGTTTTGCTCCTTGAGTGTAAGGTTTTGCTAATTGTTGGAAAAGTTTAATTTTAGTGTGTAAGCAATCGTAAAAAAATGTATTATCCCACCATTTCTGGCTTATGATGACAAAGGATATGGTATAATTATTGATTGCTTTAATTTTTTATACGACATGTATTGATTGATATTTACTCTGCGTATTAACTCATAATGCTTATTAGTAGCCTATGTGTGACAATATTTTTGAAGTGTAATATTTTTGATATTTTATGAGATCCTGGATTTCATTAAATGTGATGTGTCTGAAGCATAGTCTAAGAACTTCATCCTTAGGCACAAAGGTCCCTCCATATGCAACTCTAATTTTTGACGTGTTACTGGTGGACGTGTTTAATGTGAAGGATTGATGTGAATGTGGAGGTTCAAAAGATCCCACAGCCATGCCAGAGAAGGGCAGTGGGGGGAGATTTCATACGCTACCATTATAATGGAACCTTTCAAGATGGCACTGTCTTCGATTCCAGGTCAGTCTATCATCTAGAAAAGAGATAGTTTCATATTACAAGATGTATTGCAAATGTTTGTGTTGAAGTGCTGCCATTAGCAAAATGCAGATCATTTCTATTTCACGAGACTGTTGACACATATCAAACGTCATAATTTTTTTAACAAGGAAGGTTTTTACATGGCTAACTTTAATAGATATATTTTTTAACATCCTCAGTTATTCTCGAAACAGCACTTACAAACACGTTTATTGGCATGGGCTATGTGATTGCTGGCATCGACAAAGCCCTGCAGGGGGTCTGTGTGGGTGAGTGGAGATGAGTCACTGTGCCGCCTCATCTGGCCTGTGGAGAGAATGGATCAGGTGACTATCAGAAGGAAATTAGAAGAGCACTGGAACCTTTTAAATTACATAATGCAACATAAGCATATTGAAATGTTAAAGGATGCATTCTTGCATTTAGTTTCAACAACTTTTCAAATGATCTGATATAAAATTTCAAAATGTATCATTGTAGGCATAAAGATATTTTACATGTTACATGCAATAGTTCACTGTGTTCCCATATGTGCGTACGAAGCCTTCTGAAAGTATCTTGTATTTTATTTCATTTAACATCCTTTATATATTATGTAGTAGTCTATTTTGTATTCTTCATATAATTTACCTGTTTAATCTATTTAACATTAAAGATAACTGAATTTGACTTTTTTGAAAGTAGAATAAGACTGATGTGACTGTATTTTTCTCAACTGTACATTCTCAGGTGAGCTGATCCCAAGATCTGCCGTGCTCATCTTTGACCTTCATATCATTGACTTTCAGAACCCTAAAGACCAAGTGGAGATCAAAGTGATCTACAAACCAGCTGACTGCAACCTGACAAGTGCTGCAAATGACCTGATTATGTACCGTTACAACTGCTCTCTGCTGGATGGCACACATCTCTACTCTTCATAAGTGCTCTCCATTTGCACCATGTGGTTATTCATTTAACAAGGTGACTATTGATGTTCAAGCATGGTTTAACTGAGGTTCACAAATCAGTATGACATCTTTTGGTATAAGCAGAATTATCAATGGATAGGTGTGCAGTACACACTTTAATCAAATAAAAACTGCAAATGTGGGGGTGCGCCAGAATCGGAACTGGGAACTGCACTAGACCAATTAATTTTCATATTCATTCAAGGAATTATGCATGTTGTACCAGATATTTTAAATGTTCAATATTTAACTAAATGACAATACAATATACAATTAATAATGTACAAATAATAATGTGCAATATTTAACTAAGCAGCATTTTTTTTTTTACAATGACTTGAAATTTGAATCTGTTACCTGTTTTTCAGTTTTATTGTATTTGCTGTTGTGTACAATTATTGATATTTCTAGAATAACTGATATTATTCTAAACACTATTAATGGATTATCTGCAGAGATGACTACCCAGAACCCCCACGTGTCACGTTAGGTCAAGGGAAGTTGATTGCCGGTCTGGATAAAGGTTTGCAGGGCATGTGTGTGTTAGGGAGGAGAGAGATCACTGTGCTGCCCCACCTCGCACATGGCACCAATGGAGGTCAGTAACCACACTATCAAAATACATTTCAAAAACTTTTTAGAAAGTCAATTCAGTTCTGAATTAGCTATTTTGCTGAAATCCAATGAAGCATCACATTTATATCCTACACTTAGAATTCTAATCCCAGAATGCACTGCAATGAGCTCAGTACAACGACACAAATGTTAAGAGAAATATTGACTATATTTACATGCACATCAAATTCCATTTAAGGTTTATATTTGGGTTACATCCATGTTCTGAATGTGTTTGAATATGTTTCTATTCATACAGGCATTATAATATTATTGTGTACATGGTTGTTTTAAGTATGGCGATCTATAAATCCGTGTTTCGTTTCCTGTTGTTAATTCTCAGGAGTTTTAAGATGCTGCAAGAAACACTTTTAAAATTAAAATAACATGAAATTGCAACTACAGCCACCAGATTACTGCAGAGCATTACTCAATGGCTCATTCGCTATTTCCACATAGATATACATCTTTTTAGATATACAGTTTTTTTTGTTAAGACATCATTATATAAAATCATCATTATAACAATAAAATATTCTTTGTCAAAGTTTATTTTTATTTTATTTATTTTGCAATTATGGCACATAATTACAGTCAAACCTGAACATGATGTTTTGTGTGTTTGTGTGTGTGTGCATGCATTTGTTCTCTATTGTGGATGTTTTGTGGTGTCCCTCCATCATTTCTGTGTGTGTTCTGCATTGTAGCTGATTTGCTGGATTTTCTGAATGGATTAAATATGAACAATAATTCATGTCTTAAACTATAGCTTTAGATATTTAGTTTGAAAATGGTTAAAGTTTCCATGGTCAACTGCAGGCAGTTTCTTAGTTTTCCCGTTGCATACCATGCTTGTCAAAATGATGATTCATCAGTTTCCGTTAGTCCCACCCACAATGTTATCTTTATGACATAAGGACATAATAAGATGTGTGTGTTTGTGAAGTTAAATGTGAAAATAGTGAAACATCAATCAGTCAATAAACCTCACTCCCCTGATCTCAAGAGGTGCACTAGCAACTGACACTAGAGGCTGCGGTCTTTAGCATCCTTGTTGAGGGGAGTAGAACCAGAGGGGTTACTCAAGAGCCGAAACACAGATTCATTTAAGTATGAAACATCGCAGTGTTGGTCTGAGATGCACCACCATTTTGCTCTGGCTTTTTTGGAACTATTTTCTTTGGCGAAAACAGACCAAAAACAGACAATAGTATGTCCAAGATGTAACCTACTCAATATTAACTTTTTTTTTTTAACTGTTGTATAAAATCATGCTGATATTCGGGAAAACAGTACTCTCGCTTGTGTGATGTCGCTAACTATATCTTATGAATATACAGTGGGGCAAAAAAGTATTTAGTCAGCCACCAATTGTGCAAGTTCTCCCACTTAAAAAGATGAGAGAGGCCTGTAATTTTCATCATAGGTATACCTCAACTATGAGAGACAAAATGAGAAAAAAAAATCCAGAAAATCACATTGTAGGATTTTTAAAGAATTAATTGGTAAATTCCTCTGTAAAATATATATATATATATATATAAACTCATACAGGCATATTTTTGACCTTTTAACTATATAATTATATGCAGTGAATGCTTTTTGGACTTTTTTGCTAAGTCAGTGACATGCTTGATAATGTCACCTCACATATCGTTAAAACAACAATTATGATATAATTTACGATATCATCCCAATAAATATTGCACACCCCTAAGCGTCAGGTTATATAATTATGTGCTGTCTGTATGATAACTTAAATGCTTGCAGTGTAGCACATTAACGTTTGTTTCATTATTTATAACAACACTAAATACAATTTTATTTTCAGAAATATGACCTAATCAAGGTCTTCAGTCTCAGTAGAAACTTTCAGGTAGTGTGCTGGAGCTGGTTGGAGCTACACTCTGCAGAACATTTGCCTTCCAGGAGCAGGATTGGACATCCCTGGTCTCATATCTTCTAAGCCAGGATGGGCAACTCTGGTCCTGGAGGGTCACTGCCCTGCTGAGTTTAGCTTGATCCCCAGTAAAAAATACCAGAAAAAACCTAACCAGAGTCCAAAGTTCAGGATTGTTTACAAAAAAAAGGAAACAAGTGTGTTTGATTAGGGAATAGGGATGGAGCAAATCTCTGCAGGACAGTGGCCTTCCAGGACTAGCCCATCCCTGTTCTAAGTGCATTAAGTGATTAAGATCAAATTGGTGTTGTATTTTGGTGGGTCCTAGCGCCATCATCTGGCAGTAGGAAGTGTGACACAAAAGATTTTGAAATAGTTGACCTGCTTAAATGCATGTGCGCTATGTGAATTGTGTTTCTAAAGCCACCCCATGGCAGTGCTTATATATTTTATATATTTTAATTTGGAACCTGATAGGACAGGGCTATTATTAAAACAAATAAATTATAATTCTGGAATCAGTGCAAAAACAGCTTCACATCATGTAACACTTATACACTTACTATACAATATTAATGTTGAAAGTTGCAATTCAACCATAAGCAACACCACCCTGTTTCTACATCACTCATTTGTAAATAGAATAAATTATTACTGTCCACAGGCCAATCACAGGTGCCATAACACACACAAGGCGGAATTATGCTGTTCCCTTTCAGTCGGTCACTCCGAGTCACGTCGGTGACCGACGAATTGGGATCTTGCTTAGAGAGACCAATCCACTTCGAGTGTAAACTAAATGAGCCAATGCACATTGGCATGCGATGACTGCAGCTGATCACAGCGTGAGCATAAAAAGGCAGCCAGTGCAACGCATACCAGCTTTTTGCTTCGGAGCCGAGTGACAACATCATTCTGCTCCTACCAAACTGCTTCGTGTGTGACGAGTCTAGCGCGCTCTCGGGAGTTTTTTGTTTTTGCGGACGGTGCTTCAGCGGTGGTCGTTCCTGTGTCGAGTGGGTTGCGCACGTTAGGCTGCACTACACCCTGTCGTGTTGCAAACGGCCGTTTCCCCTGTGCGTCTCGGCACGTAAAAGAGCATTTCCCTAAAAGAGTCAATTTCTCTAAAAGAGTACAATGAGCGGGTGCGTCTTTGTAAAGACGACAGATCGTCTTTTTAAAGATGCTGTTTCACCCTGTTAAACACGCTGAGGTGGCGTTCGCGGATGAGTCGTGTTCCCATTGCGGGAAGATGACCATCTCGGAGCTGCGTGCCAGGCTCAGTTTCCTCCAGGGGGGTGGAGCTCCGTTGCCTCACTCGCGATCTAGTGTTCATCCTGGCGGCAGCCAGGCGTGGACTACTTCGGGCAGTAGCACGGGCGGTCTGAGGGTTAGCCCATAAATTACTCACCCTCAAGTCATCCTTTCTTCTTTCTTTCTTCCTTCAGACAAATCCAGTCAGAGTTATATTAAAAATTGTCTTTGATCTTTCAAGCTGTTTCATGGCACTCAGCGAGTGTTGTATGCTTCAGTCCAAAACAAGTTAAATAAAAAGTGCCCATAGAGTTTGGGCCGGCTGACTCCCAGGTAATCCTGAGGCCCCGGCCCGGCTATGTGGCCAAGGTTCCCACTACTCCCTAAGCAGAGGATGCCCCACTGGATTGTGGATGCCATCACCCTGACTTATCAGGCACAGGCTGTGCCCTGCCCGCTCAGCTAGCTTGCTCAGTCTACAGGAGTGTTGCATCCTCCTGGGCGCTGGCTCGTGGTGCCTCGCTGGCGGATATCTGTAGGGCTGCGGGCTGGGCAACCCCTAACAATTTCGCTAGATTCTATAGCCTTCGTGTGGAGCCAGTATCCTCCTGTGTTTTCACCTCAAACGGGTAGAGGCGCTGAGAGGCCCCGATTTAGTGTCAGCTTGCTAAAACTGCTCCAGAGTGTCCGTACTGTAGGCTTGGTATAGCCTCAGAGCCCGTGTTTCCCCGGCAGACTTCTGCCATTTGCATGAGGGTTACAATCACCTCTAATCTTCCATATTCACCTAAATGGATGTCATATGTGTAAGTGCTTCCGAAACCTCCTTCGGGAAGGATGGGGCTTCCGCAACGTTCCTGTTCCAAGTGGAATGGGTACGTTTTCCCTGTGTTATCCAATCTCAATGAGTGGGTAGTGCTATGACAACAGTGATTGGTCTTCTTGTTGCGAGCCTCGGCCTACACCACAAAGGGGCGCAGGCGGCTCGCACAGGACACTGGAAGGGGCAGCATCCATGGCGCTTTGGTAGGGATCCCAATTCGTTGGTCACCGACGTGCCTCGGTGTGACCGACTGAAAGGGAACGTCTCGGTTACGTATGTAACCCTCGTTCCCTGAAGGAGGGAACGGAGACGTCACGTCCCGTCACAACGGCTGCTGTACCTACACTGAGTGGCCAGGTCACCGGCTCGGCTCCTCAGCGAAAACCTGGTATGCGTTGCACCGGCTGCCTTTTTATACTCACGCTGTGAATAGCGGCAGCTGGATGCAATCATCAAATGCCAATGTTCATTGGCTCGTTTAGTTTACATTCAAAGTGGATTAGTCTCTCTAAGAGAGATCCCAATTCGTCGGTCACCGACGTGACGTCTCCGTTCCCTCCTTCAGGAACATGGGTTACATAAGTAACCGAGACGTTTTTCAACCAATAACGTTAAAATAAAATAAACTTCTGACATCAACATGCCTGAACATGTACATTTTTGTTTAACAATGGAAACACTTATGTCACGATCCAAAAAACAAAACAAATAAAAAATATTCATAAACTTAACCATTTTTATAGAAATTCACTAAGGGTTACACCACTGACCCTTGCATACTCTAAAACACACTTCTTCTCCCAGCATCCATTATACAAACACTAGTAGGACATGAATTTTGACTAGACAAATATATCGAAATGTATTCATGCAAAAATATGATGTTATAGCGATCACTGCGCAAAAGCGGACACACACAAACTTTGGTTGCACACCAATAACATTAAAGTCTCGTGTGTAATGTACGACTCTTCTACCACTGTAATCATCTTTACCTTTATTACAGTTGTCATCCATCAAAACTTTGCTTGGACTGAAAACTTTCCAGGAGTTTACCAGTTTAAAATTATGATTGCAAAAACATGCTTCTTTTCGCTTTTTTAAATATTATATCTATTATATAATCTAGGTTTTGTTTTTTTAGATGTCCCAGTTTCCCCTGATCTCCTCTGTCTGTCTCTCTCTCCATTCCTGCAGCGCTGGGTGTACCCAGTAATGCAGTGTTGCTGTTTGAGCTGGAATTACTACAGCTGCAGAAGGGTGTTCCTGAGGGCTTTTTGTTCATTTTGTTCATTTGTTCACTTGGCATGAACCAAGACCAGGAGGTACCACTGGAAGAGGTATGCTCTCTGCTGTCTGGCTTATTAATGTTAATTAAGCTATTTCCATCTTAGTATATAAAAAGATGGATTAAGAACTGAACAGCCCTTGAGCTGATATAGGGCCCCACAAACAGTTATTGTTTTTAAAAGTAAATTTTATTTATTATTATAAATTATTGTTGACAAGAAAATAAACTAAAATTTAAAAAATTTAAAAATAATAATAAGGTCACACTTATTCGTAGACCAAATAACTATGACATTTGCATGAATAAATTACTAATTTGCTGCTTATTAATAGTTTGTAAGTTGTTACATTTAGGATTAAGGGATCTGAAACATGGTCATGGTCATCTGAAACATGGTAAAGGTACTAATAAATGTAATATGCATGCTAATAAGCAACTAGTTAATATTGGGAATTGGTCCTTAAAATAAAGTGTTACAGTTGTATATACATGCAGCTCACCAGGGACCCCTGCTATTCTTATCATAAAAATAATATTTTACAACAAAATTCAACAACATCTAGCATTATTTAGGATTTCCTTCTGAAACTCCACCCCCTCTTTGTTTGTGTATGTGCACTGTAGTATGTCATACTACATATCATACTGCAGGGTGCGAGGGACCTTTCAACTCTGCTTGCAGCTTTAATTTGTTTTATTTCTTTATATACACTTCTATTAATGATTCGCTCTGCTTACCCCAATAAAGAGAAGGAGCTAGAAAATGTGCTTAAAACATACAATGCATATGTTGCCAGGGAAAGGGCTGGATGGTATAATGGTATATTTTGATGATGGTATCTCGTTAGATATTTTGCTAAATCGTTAATTTTGCGGTATGTAAATATATCAGAGTAGCATATAACTATTTTAAAGTTAAAGAGTAATAAAGAAACATGCATGCATTCTCCCAACCTCAAACATATTAAATGCAATAACTGATTGGATGTAAGGATACAGATAAAAGGAACAAGACACCAATACATGTACTGTCCATCACATAACACAAAACAAATCAATGCAATTAATTAAAAAATCACAATAAGAACAAAAGGGGCGGTTGAGCAAATCACAACTGCTGTTGGGTGGTCTGGTGTCCTGTTTTTTAACTGTTTGCATGTAGTAGGTAACTAAGAAAGTGAAAACAGAGAGAGAGTTGGTGGAGAAAAAACACAAACACAGCCCAAGGATTTTAATACAGATGTATGCTTGCTACACACTACATGTACATGTTGCTATTAAGAATGTTTCATCCATCAATTGGGCTGTGGTAAAGAAATTTACGCATTGTCAGTCTGTGTTTTCTGTTCACTGTGCACAAGAATCAACATGACTTCTCAAGTCAGCATAAAATTAAACAGACCCTGTCCTATCACACAAATACTATGTGCAAATATAGAGACCTACAGTATGTAATTAGTATAACGTGTGACATGCTCGTACTGTATGTCACTCTGATCACCAATTGATTTTTGTCGTTTTCTTCTGCAGTTTTCAGCATTCATTAAGCTACAGGTGGCTGAAAGCCGGGGCCGCCTCCATCCGGGAATAGACAGTGACACTGTCCTAAGGGACATGTTCAATAAGCAAGATCACAACGCAGACGGTAAGATAACTGAAGATGAACTGAACATCATAGTAAATGAGGAAGAGGAAGTGCCTAAACATGAGGAGCTGTGAGGGCATCATAGTTTTTTGAGTGAGATTTTTGTAATTCAAGTTGTAATTGGCTGACTATGTCAGCTTGATGCTGGGTTCCATGGGTTCAGTAATGGGTAATGTTCTGATGACATATAATGCACTATTAAAATAGACATTTCCAGCGTTCCAGTGTTTCAGAGGCTACATTGGAAGATGTGTTATAATAAATGACCTTTCTGTGTCCTTTTTTCTGTCCATTAATCAAATAATCAATGTAACTGAACGATGGGTTTGTTCATATATTGCTGTTATGCAGCTTCTACAGGTCAGATTAAATAGGAATGTCCCAGTCAGGTTTTTTGTGCCCCCGATCCAGTCCGAGTCATTGAATATTGAGTACCTGCCGATACCGAGTCCTGATCCGATACTTGTATTTTCCTAGAGTTTGGTACTCACTTCAAAATAGATTAAAGTTGTTTAAAATCAACCCTATTAACAGTACTCACAAAAGTGAGTGTACGGTGTACTCACTTTTGTGGCCAGCGGTTTAGACATTAATGGCTGTGTGTTGAGTTATTTTGAGGGGACAGCAAATTTACACTGTTATACAAGCTGTACACTCACTACTTTACAATGTAGCAAAGTGTCATTTCTTCAGTGTTGTCACATGAAAAGATATAATAAAATATTTACAAAAATGTGATGGGTGTACTCACTTCTGTGAGATACTGTATATATATATATATATACAGTCATGTGAAAAAGAAAGGACACCCTATTGAATATCATGGTTTTCCATATGAAATAATGAAAAAATCCTCTGGTCCTTGGCAGGACTTAAAATTTTGACAATTAAACCTCAACACATGACATATCACACTCTGTCATTATTTATTTAACAAAAACTAGGCCAAAATGGAAAAGCCACGTGGGCATTATTACATATCTTCTGTACAGAATTTCCAAAACACAAGCGAAGAAGAAACTGAAACAACAGATACTGCCACATGTAATGTAATACGATCAGACATAAAATAGCATCAAAACTGTCTAACATTATGGAATAAAATGTCGACCCACGAAGAGGTAATGACTGTCAAGATTTGGGGTGTTGATCGACTGAATCCTGATTCAATGAATCCAACTGAATCCAATTATTAGTCTTTTTTCAGCTTTTTGTTCAAAATGTTGTTTATTTATTTATTTATGAAACTTACCCACATTCAAGTGTTTATAAAAAAAGAATGCATGAAGCTAGAATAAAATGTTTTTGTTTACAAGCAGATACCCTGTTCTTTCTTTTGATGTTTTGTATGTTCAGATGTTCATATAACAAAATATATACAAGTTAATACCTAAATAGGGATGTAAAGTTCACTTAAAGAAAACTTGCAGTATAAAACTACTAAACTAGTAGTTTACTGAGACTATACGTCAGTGTTCTAAAAATGCTACAAGAATTTAATTAGTAAAATATCAGTATACCTATGTTCACTTTTAGTATAGTTGCAGTACAAATTAAAAACATAGATGTAAACTAGTTGTGTACTCAAAGTTTACTACTGCTATACTTAAAGTATACTTAAAAGTATACTTTTATATAATAGAAAGTGGGCCAATTTAGTCCCAAGGAGTATTGAAATAGTATACATACAAGTATACTACTAGTACACTGATATTTGTATACTTACGACATAAAGAATACTTAAAATATACTTGAACTTTACTATACTTTTATTAGGCGAATAACATGCCTTACCTTAACTCAGAATTGACCACAGAGTCCAACGTTTATATTTTTTCTACAAATCTTTGTGTTAACATGTACTAAACATGAGTGGAATTTGCACCGCAGCGCCCCACACCTTGATGCTCATGACAAGAATAGCATATAGTTATATTTATTGAAGTGAATTACGTTTAAATCGCCGTCATGCATGAATGAATTATATTTGAGCAATTTTACACATAATAATCCACAATGATCACATTACACAAAACTGAAATCGCACGTCAAAATAACACTGTCAATATTTTTTGAGACCCCCAAAATTTCACAAATCACGTTTTCAGGGGAGCCCATGTCTTATTAAGGGGAGCCGAGCTCCCCCTAGCTCCCCCGTAGTTCACATCCTGTATAGTCTAATGGCAGATAAAATTAAACAGTAAATAAATGAATGTTTGATACAAAAGTGTGCATCAAATACTCTATACACAGAAGCTCATATGTGTACGTGATGCGCTAGAACACACCTCACTTTTAAATGCAGTTGGCAAACTCACTTTAAATCTCAACCTACTGCACGACACCTGCATGACAGCTGACGTGAAATAAATAATCAGATTTAGGATAGACAATACCAAACAGTAAAAAAAAAAAAACCCTCAATCAGGCCCACCCCGATTCTTGAGATCGGCTTGGGACATCCCTAAATAAGAGTAAGTACTAAAGTACTAAATAAGAAAAATATATTCTCTTAATTAATATAGATCTGTAAAAATGCTAAACATTTCGCTAGGGGTATATAAACAAAGAAGTGGTGTATATAAATTTAAGAGCAAATGTAGAGCTCTTTACAGGAAACTATTAAATTTCATATTTAATTTGCTTGATCTTTTGACACATGTATTTAAAAACACTGCAAAGGTAATTTACTGAATTCAAAATATATACATATTATATATATCTTGCTAAAATGAATTAGAGTGTGTTTTGATGATATATGGCAAAAGATAAATTTTTTTTTGGATTATTGATTATTAACCCCCATGGAAACTATTTCCTGAGGATACTGAAATCACATTTTACATGAGAGAGAAAGAGAGAGAGAGAGAGAGAGAGAGAGAGAGAAATACATTCAAAAACATATATTAATATAACACCAACCATATTATCTAATAACTAGTGTACTACAGTATTTGCAAGTAAGCCCTGAAGCATTTATTGCTGCCTGACCAGGCCTGTTATACTTCAGTCCACTACTGTGGTTGAATGTCAGCAGGTCTGGTTATGTTAGCAATCATTTAAAATTCCAAATCTTGGCAGAATAACACAACAATTTTTATTTGTTTTTACTGCTATGTAGAATGGTTTGACTTGTGAGATTTTAGTCTGATAACGAGTAGTACAAATCAGCCCTATATACTATATACTATACTAGCAAATGTGTACTTTACTTATGTACATACTAAACTGAAAAGTTAATTAAATTCTTTCAGTTTAGGCAAAAATTATACTTTTCCTTTAAACACTACTGGTAAAAAGTTTTGGAATAATTAAGACCTTTAAATGTTTTTGAAAGAAGTGTCTTATGCTCACCAAGGCTGCATTTATTTGGTGAAAAACGTTAATATTGTAAAATATTATTACAATTAAAAATAATTGTTTTCTATTTTAACATATGATACAATTTCATGTCTTTAATGGAAAAGCTGTATTTTCAGCATCATTACTCCAGTCTTCAGTGCCACATGATACTTCAGAAATCAGTATAATATGCTGATTTGCTGCCAATGTTGAAAACAGTTGTGCTGACCAATATTTTGTGGAAACTGTGATAAACTATCATTCAAATGATTGGGTAAGGAAGATTACAACATGACAGTAACATTTTATGTTACAAAAGATCTCTATTTCAAATGAATGCTGTTCTTTCGGTCATGAAATTTTTTTTATCATGATAAAAAAAATATTAAACAGCAAGAACTGCTTAATATTATATACTTTTAAGGAAAGCGTTTTACGAGTAAGTGCTTTTCATGAGAAAGTGTGAGAATGCACATTGAGTTTTGGAGTGATTTGTACAATAGATTTAACTTGAAAATTAATACAACAATAGTCAGGATCACTGTAAACAAGTATCAGTTTAAAGGTGTACACATACACACACACACACACACATACACACACACACACACACACACACACACACACATATATATATATATATATATATATATATTCACAAACATTAATTCAACGTTCAAGTCATTTTTTTAAAAATCCGGAAATTGTATTATGTAATGATATAAAATAGCAATAAATAAATATTCTGATGTTGCTTTATGGTCTTTTTAGGGTTAAATTACGTTTTATGCAGACATATTTTGGGTCACCGTGAACAGCAATCTATTGAAAACATCAGCAAAAGTATAAAGGAAACGCCGTTATGACAGCTTCTTTGCTTGCATTTTGACCGCTCCCAGCACCCATACCGTAAGTGCGCGATTAGACGCGCAGAGGAAAAGTGCGGCTGGCTTGACCGCAGTCACATCTGATATGATTACTTTAGTGTCATTAATTAGATTTCATTAATCCAAAAACCGTTTTCGGTAAGTTGATTAACTAATTGCTCTGATTTAAAAAAGACAACAACTGCCTTATTCAGAATCGGAATGAGCTTTATTGCCAGGTATGTTTACACATAGGAGGAATTTGTTTTAGTGACAGAAGCTTCCACAGTGTAACAGAATGACAAATAGAACAAGTAAATAAGGAATAAAAATATATAACTTGACAGTTGTATGTGCAGGTATATAACAATAGACAGTTTTTGTATGTACAGGTACTGAATATTATGTGCAAATTTGAGGTGTAGACTGAGTATGAGTGTTAGATAAATAAGTGTATGAGTGAATAAATAGTGTGTGTTCCACAGTTATTGTTAAGTGTTCATGAGATGGATGGCCTGAGGGAAGAAACTGTTCCTGTGTCTGGCCGTTCTGATGCTCAGAGCTCTGTAGCGTCGACCAGATGGCAACAGTTCAAAGAGGGAGTGTGCTGGATGTGAGGGGTCCAGAGTGATTCTGCCAGCCCTTTTGCTCACTCTGGATAAGTACAGTTCTTGGAGAGAAGGGAGGGTTGTACCAATGATTCGCTCAGCACTCCGGACTACCCTCTGTAGTCTTCTGAGGTCAGATTTGGTAGCTGAGCTGAACCAGACAGGTATAGAAGTGCAGAGGATGGATTCAATGATGGCGGAGTAAAACTGTTTCAGCAAACGGCTTAAGCGAAACAAAGCTCCTTGATATTATATATGTAAGACAAAGTCACCAGAGAGGAAAACAAAGAAAAAGGACTGAAAAATAAACTCAGTTTACACACCCGCTCTCCAGTGATGGACGAAGTACACAAATCAAGTACTTGAGTAAAAGTACAGATACGTATAATAAAATATTACTCCAGTAAGAGTAAAAGTACTCCTTTTTCAATTTTACTCGAGTGAAAGTACAAAAGTACTCGATTTTTTTATGTACTTTTGCAATTTTATATAGGCTACTTAATTTAATTTTATATTAGCACATATTTTTTTTATAAATCCTACAGCTCAAAATACCTGGGGTTTTCCCAAAATAACCACTATATGGAGTCGAGATATATTTGTGTTGTTGATATGGACTACGTTGAGGAGAGTGATGTAGTAATGTTCACTATGAAGTTTACACTGCGATGTACCTGAGAGAAAACCGATCTGACCATCTGATTTTCACCAGTAAGAAAAAGTGTTTTAAAGCTGTTGTTTTGCAGAAGATCACAGTTATATATGACATGAGAATAAGGCCTGAAGTTAGGAAGAACATTTTAAGGAAAATATAATTATATTTTCACAATGATTCTTTTCATCTCAAACCTCTGTGGTGTAAAAACACCCCTGCCCCCAGATTTGATAATTACTGTAGTTACCATGTTCTGAACATCACATCCTTTCTTTTCCCTCAGATGTAATCTATCTAGGTGGTTGAATAAAAATATTTGGACTTTATATCTAAACATTACCTCAACTTAGCACCAGCAAGCTTGTTAGCTTGACAGTTAGCATCAGCTAACAATATTTACTTATTTTCAGTATGGTTATAAATAAACATTCATATCTGTCTACTGTGCTAGTTAACCCAAACAATATTAAAATGTATACTGTTGATAAACAATATAAAAACAGCGGGGAATATGAACGTGCATGAGTTATTTTATTTAATCTGTTATTTTAATGTTTCTGTTTTTTTAAAAAAACCTAAAATAGAGACACAGATGTTGATGTGTCTGCATTCAAGCATTTCAGTGGGCTTAAACAGATCACCCTTTACAGCAGATTTAGTTCACAAACAACTGACAGTTTTGACCTAAATATGATTTTCAGTTACAATAATTAATCCTAAATTTCGACATTAGCAACTTAATTTTAACAGCATCAGACGCGCGTGCGCTCACAAGATCTCCAGGTTCTTACTTGTGAATTCAGTTCACTGGAGAACAGCATCAATCGGTTCATTCTCATTCGTCAATGAATCGTTTGGTGCGATTTGCGAACCGATTTAAAAGGTTAATTGAAAAGAATCAGTTCGTTCATGAATCAGACACCGCTTCTGCGTCTCGGAGCACTTGATATATTATAAGGCGTAACTATATGCTTTAAGAAATGTAGTGAAGTAAAAAGTACAATCTTATGCTTTGGAATGTAGTGAAGTAAAAGTAAAAGTTACTCAAATTAAAACGACTCCAGTAAAGTACAGATACTTGAAAAATGTACTTAAGTACAGTAACTAAGTAAACCTACTCCGTTACATTACAGTACATTACAATTTTTCAATATCTTTTTTTAAATGTCACATTGTCAATGAAACAACCTAATTTCTGTAGTTTATTTTTGTGATGTAAGTTCAAAATGAAATTAATAAGTTGTATACATTATTCATTTTTGTAGTGTAATTTATTTGTAAATGAACTCCCTTGTAGGGGGCCCTGCCTTTGCCCGTTTACGTTTGTTTGATTTGTTCATTATATGCCAGTCAGAATTCAGAAATTATTAGCCGCATTTAATAATACAGCTTATACAACTACGACCTTCGAGGCCACAAACAAACAGCATAAACTGGTATTTATGATTATTTCACGTAGAAGAAGGACACACGTATTGAATCGCGTCTGCACCTATTGGTTTGTTATCACATGGCTACTTTAAACAGCTCCATTAAGCCTTTAGCCCCAAAGTTCGTTCATGAATCAGACACCGCTTCTGCGTCTCGGAGCACTTGATATATTATAAGGCGTAACTATATGCTTTAAGAAATGTAGTGAAGTAAAAAGTACAATCTTATGCTTTGGAATGTAGTGAAGTAAAAGTAAAAGTTACTCAAATTAAAACGACTCCAGTAAAGTACAGATACTTGAAAAATGTACTTAAGTACAGTAACTAAGTAAACCTACTCCGTTACATTACAGTACATTACAATTTTTCAATATCTTTTTTTAAATGTCACATTGTCAATGAAACAACCTAATTTCTGTAGTTTATTTTTGTGATGTAAGTTCAAAATGAAATTAATAAGTTGTATACATTATTCATTTTTGTAGTGTAATTTATTTGTAAATGAACTCCCTTGTAGGGGGCCCTGCCTTTGCCCGTTTACGTTTGTTTGATTTGTTCATTATATGCCAGTCAGAATTCAGAAATTATTAGCCGCATTTAATAATACAGCTTATACAACTACGACCTTCGAGGCCACAAACAAACAGCATAAACTGGTATTTATGATTATTTCACGTAGAAGAAGGACACACGTATTGAATCGCGTCTGCACCTATTGGTTTGTTATCACATGGCTACTTTAAACAGCTCCATTAAGCCTTTAGCCCCAAAGAGCGCACATTTAGAAAGATAATGATAAATTCTCAAATGTTCATACCTCATTTCTTTACAGAGGATGATTCTATATTACTATATTAATGTTCCTCTAAATTATGCGATCATCTGATGAGTTTTGAGTGCTCTCGCGTCTTACTGCCATTACACATAGTGGGGAAGAAATGTCATCAAAATGATTTTAAATAAAAATAGCAATTTAATGAGCTTCTGTTTTTATAACATAGCTATGCCTATGATATAGGACTTTTGCACAAACAAGAGTCCTGTTTTTTTCCCGAATATCTGCACGATCGCAAATGTGCAATACACAAAAACGTACAGAGTAACTTTCAGACACAAAATTCCGTTTTGCTCCGTCAGAAAGAAAATAGAACAAACAGCAGAAGCGCTGCGTCTCTGAACAACAGTGTTCCTCAGCGTTACCTAACTCCTTTTAAGGCAAGTCATGTCACTTGGTGGCCATCTTTGAAACGCCTCTCGGGCATGCAAGTGCAGCTCTTTGAATGGAGAAACATCAAATTCTCCAAAACTGTTCACAATGCTTACGATTAAATTAAATATTTGAAATCACCAAAGAAATTTGACAACAACTGTGTCATTAATGTTGTTACTTTTGCTCAAATAGTGTTATAAAAAGCATATTTTCCAGGCTAGATTAGCCAGTGCTCATGGGACTGAAGGGCACGTCTCAGAACGCTGACTGTTTCTATAGCAACCAGGACTTCTAAGGGCAGCTGCAGTGAGGCACTGACTTTACCGATTAGCGATATGCCTATGATATAGGACTTTTGCACAAACAAGAGTCCTGTTTTTTTCCCGAATATCTGCACGATCGCAAATGTGCAATACACAAAAACGTACAGAGTAACTTTCAGACACAAAATTCCGTTTTGCTCCGTCAGAAAGAAAATAGAACAAACAGCAGAAGCGCTGCGTCTCTGAACAACAGTGTTCCTCAGCGTTACCTAACTCCTTTTAAGGCAAGTCATGTCACTTGGTGGCCATCTTTGAAACGCCTCTCGGGCATGCAAGTGCAGCTCTTTGAATGGAGAAACATCAAATTCTCCAAAACTGTTCACAATGCTTACGATTAAATTAAATATTTGAAATCACCAAAGAAATTTGACAACAACTGTGTCATTAATGTTGTTACTTTTGCTCAAATAGTGTTATAAAAAGCATATTTTCCAGGCTAGATTAGCCAGTGCTCATGGGACTGAAGGGCACGTCTCAGAACGCTGACTGTTTCTATAGCAACCAGGACTTCTAAGGGCAGCTGCAGTGAGGCACTGACTTTACCGATTAGCGATTGGCTCTTTCATTCAGAAGGCGGGGCTTCCTGCGATTGAGCAGCCATATTGAGCGTTGCATTTTCCCCCCATTCAAATCTATAAGAGTGATACATCTTGGGTGTTCTATAGTCTTTGGCGTTACACGGACCAGCAAATGATTCAATCAGACAGTCGTTTGTAAAGTTAAATGAATCAGCTTTTTAAACGAATCGGTTGATTTAACTCACTCATTAAGACAGTCACTTGCTGCCACCTACTGGCGGTTGTAGTTTCATATTTAAAAAAGTAGCTTATTTCATTTTTGCAGTCATTTAATATTTCTACATTACAATGTTATATTTAAACTGAACATTTATGAACAATCCATCTATGAATTTTGTTGATAGTGATTTGATTGTTAATAGTCTTGTCTTTTTATTTGATTGAATTTATTGATTAAATAAGAACCTAAGAGGACACAGATATGACAATAACTTTTAAAATACTAATAAGCCAACATCTCTGTTTTTTTTGTTTTGTTTTTTTGCTCGAAAGTTATTTGCTCGAAGCCTAGACATGTTGCATATTGATTGTACTATTTATGAACCTCAAAGCATATGTTTGTGTACTTTGGTTTACTCCATAATGATGTTTTATTTGAGGGCATTTGTAGTGTAGGTATAGGGCCCAAACATAACCTCAAGCCCAGGGGCCCCGCCCCCCTAAGTCCTGCCCTGAATGAGCCTGAGTACTTTCTGTACATTTTGTACTTTTGTTTTGCATATTCACATGTGTAAATAAAAGAGAA
Organism: Sinocyclocheilus grahami; assembly: GCF_001515645.1. Lineage (NCBI taxonomy): Eukaryota > Metazoa > Chordata > Actinopteri > Cypriniformes > Cyprinidae > Sinocyclocheilus > Sinocyclocheilus grahami. Next base: position 609,422 of record NW_015505946.1, read on the forward strand.
GTAATTATGTACATTGTTAATTTTTTAATGCAGCTTATAATTTTTTCACAAAACATTCTTCTATATGTTTATTTTTTTGTCCTGTAAATATTTTTTTTAGACATTAAAACAAATTGTTCTATACATTACTGAAAGTACTTTTTACAACTATTTACAACATAGCTTAGGTTTAACATCAGAAAACAACATCATTTTTGAGCCCAGCCCTGCCTCCATGTGTTCTGGGGTATTCAGGAGGTGAATCTCTTGGTGAATGGCCAGCACCTCCTCAGAGACTCGGAGGACAATGCGGTGACAGTGGAACGAGGCATGTCAAACACTCTGGAGACCACTCTGTCTGATGTACCACTGGCAGACAGAAGAGAAACACCAGGGTCTGGATTGTGGCACCCAATCACTGTTGCTGTTCACTTCTCAGAAGATCCAGCAGCACTGTCAGGGCCTCCCAGCTCAGTCGAAAACCATTAAAAACCTGTCCAGAGCTGCCACATTCAGCTTTATCCTGCAGTACAGGGGTCTGCTCTGATTTAGGGAAAGAAGGAAAGAGAAATTGTTTAGAGCTATGACAAAGTAATTAGAAGAAGAAATATTGAGATACTTTAGTAAACTACTTTTAGTAACTACTAATACCACATTGGGGAAAAGCTACTAGTAATATTTATAACCTTAGCTAAAGGGATAGTTCACCCAAAAATGAACATTCCAAACCTGGAACAACTTAAGGTTGAGTAAATGATTACAGAATTTTCATTTTTGGCTGAACTATCTTTTAAGTAAAATTATTATCTTGCATACACAAGTATTGAGAGTAAAGGTAAAGGTATACAGTATTGTTCTGAAAAAGAATTAGTCAGGATGGTTTTGCATTAATATTACTGCTGCACTGATGTGTATGTTGCATTTTATTTCTGAATATGTTCAAGGTTATTACATTTAAAGTTGCCTATAAATATACTGTTCATCATGTTGTAAAATACCATATTTTTGTAGTGTTGCTGTCCTGTGAGGAAAAAAAGAAGAAAACTTAGTACTTCATATTTGTACGAGTATACTTAACGAATGTACTTCCTCACAGTCCACCTCTGATTTTATTTTAATTTTATTTCCGGTTACTCTACATAACCCCATGTATCTTTGAATGTCATAAAACCATCTAGGCTACATGTTCTATCTTCCTCCTCGTTAAATTATACCCTTTGTTTCAGTCTTCCTATATTTAACATTTACGGTACTCAGCATAAATGAGTACACTCCCTCTGAAACCTAATGTATTCTGCAATTACTCATTACTTAGAAGACATATTTGGAGATATATTGGGAATATATTGTTCCAGCAAGTTTGCTTTATCAGTTACCAAGGCAGCATGACAAAATGATTCAGAAAACAAGAGTTTCTTATCAAAGGAATAAAATTATGTGTTGAAAAAATATGTGCTCTCTCCTGAAAGTTACAAAATAAAACTAAATTAAAAAAATTATAATAATCTGGTGCAAGTTGAAGGCATTTTAAAAAAGAAAGAAAAAAAGAGCAGGACAAATACCAAGCAAGTGCCAAGCAAAAGTGAAATGCAGAAGTGAAATGCATGGTTGTTGTCCACACCGAAACAACCTACTGTAGCAAAAAGCAATATAAACTCATTTATTCTTTTCCAAGGCCCAAATCTAGAAAAGATAGACTTCTGGAAATCCAAACTCTGGCCTACCCAAGACTACCCTACTCTAGACCAAGTCGTTCATTTTGGATCAAACAGCATCTAAAATGCTTTGGTGTTGCTGGAGGAGGAGTACAGTGAGAAGTGCCCGGTTCCCACAGTAAACTTCAGTGGTAAACTCTTCTATAGGAGGGAGTTGTGCTTAATCAATGCTGTCATGAATTCACACACCACTGTGTGATGTAATAGAAAAACCTCAAACAGAATTTGCCTGTGTTGTTGTGTGTTTTTTTCAACATGACAATGTCTATATACATTCCCCCAAAATGTAAAAGCTTTTGTTTTCAAGTTCCCTTTCAAGGGAACTTCGAACTGTGTCCTCTAGGGGTCGCTATGGGGAATGCCTCGACGTGACCCGTGTCTGAAGCATACATTCAAAAAACACCAACAACATGTTGGCTGGCGACAGCCTATGACGTCACTACCGGTGCGACTATAGTATAAATAGGCGCCGGGAGAACGCGTCATCCTCTTCTTCGTCTTCAGTGACTGTTTTGTTTGAAGCGTGCATTCCGGTGGTAAGAGCGATCTTTCTTCCCTTATTAGGGCGAGCACTAGCAAGACGTTTAGGAGATGTGTGGATCCGTGTCTTCGTTATTTGACATCTGATGACACACATGATCTTTGCGTCTTTTGTTTGGGTGAAGAGCACGCACATGATGTCCTCGAGGGGGCAATCTGCGTTCACGGCGAGCATTTTTCAATGAAAAAGCTCCGCTCTCGTCTGTCTCTCTTTTCGAGGAAGGAGGGGCAGCCGTCTGCTCGCCGCAGTTCAGGACCCGCCGCTGCTGAGGCACGGAGGAGAATGAGGTCATAGGGATCGCAGGCGGATCTGGCTGATGAGTTTAAGGAGGGACTTTCCCTCTCTCGCTCGTGGATGAGGGTGAGCTGCTGGAGGATGATGATGTGATTTCCCTAACATCATTGGATCCAGCGGCCAGTGCTCTGCTGAGTTTGGCCCAGGAAGAGCAGGAGATGTCTGAGGAGGGCGAAGAAGTTGAGGCTGAGCCCTCCCAATCCTCCTGCCCTGCGTATGATGCGCTACTGGAGGTTATGGATCGCCACGGTGAGGCTTGACTTGCAGTGGAAGCGGGCCAGGAAGGTGGTACCGCAAGGCCATCTCGATGAGCGTTGTCTGTCTGACCATAGCCCCCCAGCTCAGGTCAGCCTTCCTTTTCTTCCTGATCTCCATACGGAGGTCGAGAAGGAATGGAAGAGGCCGTTTTCTTCACGCATCCATCGGTTCCAGCATACGAGTTATGCCAACATCGAGGGGATGCGCGAAAGCGGCTATGAGAAGATGCCCCCTGTAGAAGAGACGCTGGCTAGCTATCGCTCTATGGGTGAGACATCCTCTCTCAAGACTCCCTCCTTGCCATCTAAGCCCCTTCAGGATACATCTCGCTTAAATGGCAGGGCATATGCAGCAGCAGGTCAGGCTGTCGCTTCGTTGCACACGATGGCGGTGCTTCAGGCATATCAGGCTGATCTACTGAAATACCTGGATAAAGGGGAGGGCCTTTCTCCTGATGAGGTAGCTATGTTTTGCCGCACCACGGATCTTGCTCTCCGTGCTACTAAGCAGGCCACCTCTGCTATGGGCAGATCTATGGCGGCCATGGTGGTAACGGAGAGACATCTGTGGGTGAACTTGGCAGATTTTGGGAAGAAAGAGAGGGGCTTTCGCCTCGATGCTCCGATTTCGTCTTCTGAACTTTTTGGTACCTCCGTCGAGACGGTGGTTGAGATGTTCAGGGAGGCGAAGGCGCGCTCAGCGGCCCTCAAAACCTTAATTCCACAAAGGTCCAGGTCTGAGCCCGAACAACCCAGGGGTCCTGGCCCGTCTCGGTCTGAGGATCAGAGACGGGCACAGAAGGCTCGCGCTCCTCCCCCACCTGCGGGTAGGGCTAGGAGGAATCACAGGTCAAAGGGAGGTATGCAAGACCTGAGGGAGGTGATCCAGACAAGGCATTCCCAACACTCTCGTCCAGACCAGAGTGATACCTGAACATCTACTCATCTCCCTCGGGGGGTATAATATCTGCCCTCATCTTCCCCTTCCTAATTCCCCTGTAACCATCATCATCTCCACCTGACCGAGGTTAGGTAGGAACCTCCTGCGCCTGCATTGCAGTCTCCTATGCTGGACCTATGATGTTTTTGGTTGGTTCTGTGTCTTACATAGTAACCACCTTACTGATGGTCTGGACTAGAGGCTTCTTCGAGCTTCGCTTCTTGAATGGGGCTCCTGCACCTGAGTGGGGTTTTTGCGAGAAACCCTTCTTGTTAAGTGCTATCGCCAGGCAGTGCTCCCCTCGCCTCAGAGGGTTGTCTTTGAGCTTGCCACTCCCGTTTTGCTCATTACTTCTGAGCATCTGTGAGCAGATGCTTAGGAATCTCTCTAAAATACATGCTATGGTAAGTGCACACGCTAAGCACTCTGCGCACTTTCTAAAATCCTGTATGGTAAGGGTTACGTGTTGTCAGCCTCGTTCCCTTTCTCTGAGTTGGCTTAAGCCCCGGTACTCACCTTGGGCTCCACTCAACTATTGCATCTCTCTTGATACATTTCTTGAAGCATCGCTCCCCTCACTGTAGAGGGTTATTTATGAACATGATGCTTTCTTCTGAGCGTTCGAATTGTCTCCCCTTCTGAGGAGTGAAATTCCCCGCTTCGTGGGTCTCGTGGTTAGCAGTGCTCCCCTCTATCGGAGCGTTGCCTATGAGCACGCTGCCTCTTTTCTGAATTCGGAGTTCTCCTTTCACGTGGATAGTTGAGTTCTCTTTTTTTTCCAGAGCAACTGGAACCAGCAAACATCAGGCGATCTAGGTCCTTCCTCTGCCTCCTTGATGCGCTGTTTTTTTTTGGCTAAGCTTGCTGTACGCTTACCCTTCAGGATTTGTAATGAACAGGTTGTAGGTCGAGCCTCCCTCTCGGCTGAGAGCTGGGTAACTTACAGCTAGCCATTCCAGCATTATACCATAGATTGAGTTGATGACTTCTCAAACATATTGTTCTTGGGATGCACCATTTCCATCTATGGGCTGCTCTCTCAGAGTACCACGAGGGCCCCTTAGAACGGTATCTTTTAAATCCATGTTATGGTAAGTAGGGATGCACCGATACCGATACTGGTATCGGTATCGGGCCCGATACTGAGCTTCTGTACTCGTACTCATTCAAATGCCCCGATACCACACAGCATGTGATAAGTGCCATATTCAGACAAAGGAACACCGACAACAGACAGCAGAATGGAGTTATTAGAGATTAAAGATGTCTACAAAGTATATGTATGCAATGAATATAAAACATTCAGTATTAATGCCTGTATAGCTGATTTGCGCCAGCTGGTAAGCAAATCACGCTGAGTGGATTGAGCGCACAGCGGCGCAGATGCACAAGCTTGTCGAGTGAATATCCTTTCTCACAGACATCACTGGAAAGTTTGTAGTTCGGTCGGATATGTCAAAAAGAAGTAAGTAAAACAATGCACAAGTTACTTAATGGTAGGGAGAGAGAGAGAGCGCGCACTTCTGTTGTGTGATCTTTATTGATGTTCGCTCACTTAGCACGCATCATTTGGATTAAAACTAAATCGTAAATAATAAGAAAAAATAAGACAATTTATAGGGGCATTCACTATAAACGTAATTTATTTTCACCCTTAAGCATACACGATTTTCTGGCGAAAGTGAAACTAACAGCCTGTGTGAAATGCGATAGGCTGTACTGTACTTGTCCCTTTCATTCCGCACCAGTACAAATACGTGTGCACGTTGCGCGTGTTTTGCTTGCTTCACGATTGTTTCTGCATTATATGAGTGGCTTTGGAAAATAAATCGCTGCACGTTTCAGATGAAAAAAAAACGCAACTTCTATTTATGAAAATATCACAGTTAGGAGATTTATAGCGAGTGGTTCCCTGCATTTTTACAGCAAAGCACGTGATTACAGTACTAAGACGCTGCAATGGAGTAGCTCTAATGCTATTAAATTTAAGATGATGTAGGCTACCATAGAGAGAAAGTGAAAGTAACAAAAACTTGTAAAATAAATTTTAATGGGCATAATTAAGTGAAAATAACCGAAGGATATACAGTCAAACCAAAAAAAAAAAATTTATAGACCAGATATAATTTTTTATTTTTTTTTACTAGTGGTTGCAGGACACTATAGTTCATTTATGTAAAGTGAGGATAGCAAAATAAACTAAACTGTGATATACTGTATTATACCCAAAAATTCTTCATACAGTGGACTAGCATTAAAATTGATACAAATTTGGGACCAAAAATTATTCAGACCGAGTCTGGGGAAAAAACTGAAGTTCAGTTTTGCATGAAGCTGGGTGACAGCATGCCCAGGAGACTACAGGCTGTCATTAAGGCTAAGGGACACACGACAAAGTATTGATAGTTGTGTAAATATTGACAGCTGTATGAATCATTTTTGGTTTATTGTAATCCATTACATACCTTTCTATCAAAGTTATCTGACATTATCAAGCTGAATTTGTTCTGACACAGTTTAACTCTGAGTTCTTGTCATATTTTATTACCATTTTCTAAACTATAGCGAATAAACTGTGATAATGTGAGAAATGTTGAAGGTGTCTGAATAAATTTTGGTTTGACTGTATCTATTTGATAAATGAAGTTAACCAACTAACATACTCTTATGGTTTCTGTACCCAATATTTAAAAAATTTACAAATGCAATAAAAATATCGGTATCGGTACTCGGTATCGGCAAGTACCAAACATAAAAGTATCATATTGGGCGAGTACTGGAACAAGTGGTATCGGTGCATCCCTAATGGTAAGTGTGCACGCGGAGTCCCTGTGCACTTTCTAAAACCCACACTGTGGTAAGTTTGCACATTAAGCATTTTGCATTCTTTCTAAAATCCTGTATGGTAGGGGCTACGTGGGGCGGCTTCGTGCCCTTTCTTGAGTCAGTTAGACCCCGGTTCCACCTTGGGCACCACTCCACCTATGTATCCTCAACACCTACTTTAACAGGGTGTTGCTACTAGGGGAAAATTATCTGTTTGTTGAATTTAATTGAGGGCACAGTCAACCCTTCATTTAAATAAGATTGGCTAATTTACTTATTTTACAGATGTTAATGATATTTCTATTGTATTAACTTCATAAGACCTCAGGATATTGTCAGGAGTGTTTTTGTATCTGCTTTTTTGACTCTCAGAGTGGCAGTGCCCATTGACTTGCATTTTATGAATCATCAAGGACCATAAATAATCGTTAGTGGAAAGTCACCTGTATCTTGGATGGCGTGAGGGTAATTAAACTAACAGCAAATTTTCACTTGTTTGGGTGAACTTTTTCCTTAACTCTGTTTTCCTATGGCACATCTCTAACCCAAACCCTAACCTGGGAACACAGGACCCTTTGTCATTTGTTCATTATTTGCCATACAAATCTGGGAAGCGTAGGTCCTTGGGAGCATAGGAATGACCCGTTCAGGTAATTTGTTCCTTATTCTGAACTGACAGGAAAGCAAGTTCACTTATCAACTTCTATAATTCACAGATATTAATTTTATTTTAATATACTATAAATATAAATTAATTTTAAAAAGTGTCCTGATGGGCTCATACTGTATGCCTGGCATACTCTGCTGAACCGAACTGACAGAGGGGGGACTCGCATGCTTGCAGGGGCCCTGCAGGTTTGGAACAAAGTAATTTTTTTGTGTGTAAACTATCCATTTTAAAAACGGTGTATTGTCTCTGTGCCAGTGTACTGCTGCATTACGTGTTTTGTTTTGTTTTTTTGTTAATCTTGGAGGCACTTCTTTTCAGGCTCTGGATAGATTTCCTTGTGCGCACATATACGAAATAATAGGGCAGTCAACACTAAACAGTGCACACGTGTTTCAGCGTCCACACCCGAAGCGCGTGCTGGAGCTCACGAACTTTGACGACGGGGAACAGTCTGAACACTTCAACTGTCAAAATAGTTTACTGCGGTCTTGTTTTGTGCCTCAGAAGAACTCGTTATCTTACCGTAATATCATTGATGAAGATTCAGAGTCTCCGTGACGTTCATGTTTGCGCAGGCTTAAAGTACTAGTTTGCCATCTCATCGTGAGCAACAAACAGCGTAGAACAATGATTTTGGAGAGAATACCTCCAAGAATATGCTCTTTATTCATGCACAGGGTAAGTGTTGTGTAATACTGTGCATATATTATACTGTAAGCATGCTTTTATGGGTGTTCAGCACATATTCACATTTAAAAGGGGTGATCATTCGAAACACTTGTGAAACATAAAGCACTTATTTATTAACACACAAAAATGCAAACTTCTGTGCGTGGGTAGAGGGGTCTTACACAAGGATATGAGAGAAGTATATTTGAAGGTAGACAGTTCCTCACTTCGAGTCATCCTGTGTCTCGTTGGCCAGGCCGTGCTGAGACAGGCCCACTCCTCGGTGCCGCCGCAGCCGGTGCCTCCGCTGCTCCAGACGCTGCAGCGCTACCTGACGGCCCTGGAGCCTCTCCTGCCGCCTGACGAGCTCCAGCACACCCGCAAGATCGTGCAGAAGTTCGGCTGCCCTGGAGGTCTAGGCGAAAAACTGCAACGAGAGCTGATTAAAAGAGCAAAGCATTCACACAACTGGGTGAGAATAGCACTAAATAACCATATAAAACATGTCAATATCATGATTTATTTGGACAGGCTTTAGTGCCGTGGTACGTTTTGTTGGCAGTGTTTAAAGCAGAAATGCCATAATAGGCCGGGCTGGTGTGTGTGTGTGTGTCTTGACTTTTCACAGATTTCAGATTGGTGGGTGCAGTGGGCATACCTGGAGTGCAGGCAGCCCTTGGCAGTGCATTCGAACCCTGCCATCTCTTTGCCCAACCGTGACTTCACTGACTGGAGAGGTCAACTAGTGTATGTGACCGCTAGAATCTACACACACACACACTCAAACAAACAAACACCCTTACAGACATAAATGTCATCTTCAGTGATCTTAATTTTCCTTTCAGATGGTTCAGATAATTGATTGCACAGTAATATCAATGCATTAAACAAGCTGTTTTATCTGATACATCTAAACAGTATGAGGGTTGCATATTTAATCTATATATATGTGTTATGTTTACATTGTCTCTTGTGCAGGTTTGCATCAAAACTAATTGCAGGAGTGTTGGACTTCAAAGCTCAGGTGGACAGGTCTGGACATTATTTACACCCATTTATGTCCGAGCACCTGTGCTGATTTAACGGCTAACCTTTAACTCATGCTGGTCTGCATGTTTCAGTCAAGCAGTGCCAAACACTGGAACTCAATATCATGATATTATTTCTAAATATATCATACTGTTGCTGTCTGTAGCTCAGTGTGACTCCCTATCTCTCTTTTTTTTTTCTTGTTTCCTACCCGCATGTCCTCTCTCTCCCTCTCTTGCTCATGCAGTGGGAAGCTGGCGCTAGAGTACATGCGAGGACAGCCGTTATGTATGGAATTGTTTCCTCAGTTGTTCTCCTCCTGTCGAATCCCAGGACCCAAACATGACCATGTGGTTCACTATGGACGTCCACGCCGTGGCCCAGCTCACATTACAGTGGTCAGGAACTACCAGGTAACCTAGATTACCTAGTAAGATGCTATGATCAAAATCGATGTAGTTATGAATATTCAAAATCTTTCCATATATCTTTGTTTTTGTCACATATCTGGGCAGGACTTAAGACCGGGACACACCAAGCCGACAGTCTTGTCTGTCGTGCTAGTTTTTGCAGTGTGCTCCACATGTCGGCGGCAGTTTGCACGATTCAGGATGTTGAATTGGCTTTGGTGCCATCAGTGAGAGTGAGAACTCTGATTGGATGTTCAGTTTAGCGAACATGTCAGTGCATGAGAATTAAAGCGAAAGAGATGAAAATTAGCAAGTAAATCAAGACTGTACAGACAGACGGTGTTCTAATGTTACGTTATCTTACCCGAGCATTCCAGTGCGTGAATATTTTCAAAACAACATGAGCCGCTTAAAATGAAGAAAGTTATCAACGTAACTGAGGGTGTGTTCACACTTGTCATGTTTGGTTCGATTAAAACAAACTCTGGTGTGATTGCTCTGTTAGTGCGGTTCATTAGAGTAAGTGTGAACGCTGCCATCCGAACCCTGGTGCACACCAAACAAGCGGACCGAGACCACTAAAAAGATAGGTCTCGGCCCGCTTCCAAACAAACTCTGGTGCAGTTCGAATGAAATATGAACGCAGCTGGGACCAAGTACTTCCAAACGAACCAAAAACAGGAAGTAATGACAAGATGCGACGCTATGCGACATGATTTAACGATGCGGAATGAGCAGTGTATCCAAAACAAAAAGAGCAGGGGGCAAACGTGGAGCGACGAGGAGGTAAAGTGCCTTTTATGAGCTCTTCGTGAGTTCGCAGGTGGTCAAAATAAAATCATAAGTACACGCAGCAATGAGTGCACTGTCCAGCAGACGGCATTAGGTGTGTTCGACTTAAAGTGGCGCTGCGCAGACTGATCGGTTAATGGGTACTTCAAAGGAATAGTTCACCCAAAAATGAAAATTCTGTCATTAATTACTCCCCCTCATGTCGTTTCAAACCCGTAAGACCTCCGTTCATCTTCAGAACACCAATGAAGATATTTTGGATGGAATCTGAGAGCTGTCTGACCCTGCATAGACAGCAACACAACTGAAATGTTCTCAGGTCCAGAAACGTAGCAAGGAGATCTGTAAAATAATCCATGTGACATCAGTGGTTCATCACCAACTATACGAAGCTACAAGAATACTTTTTGTGTGCAAAAGTAAAAAAAAACGACTTTATTCAACAATTAGTCTCCTCTGCATCACCCTGCTGCCATTTTGGATAGTATCCACTGAACGCAAACAGCGTATGTTCTGTGTCAGCTGCGTCACGCGGATATGTTGTTTTCATTCAAATCAAGGTGCAAACAATGTAGGAAACATAGCTGCGTGACACAGCTGACACGGAACAGCATACGTTGTTTATGTCTAGCGGATATTCTCCAAAATGGCACCAGGGTGATGCCGGGGATACGAATTGTTGAATAAAGTTGTTTTTTTCTTTTTCTTTTGTGCACAAAAAATATTCTTGTAGCTTCGTATAGTTGGTGATGAACCACTGATGTCACATGGATTATTTTACAGATCTCCTTGCTACGTTTCTGGACCTGAGAACATTTCAGTTGTGTTGCTGTCTATGCAGGGTCAGACAGCTCTCAGATTCCATCCAAAATATCTTAATTTGTGTTCTGAAGATGAACAGAGGTCTTACGGGTTTGAAACGACATGAGGGGGAGTAATTAATGACAGAATTTACATTTTTGGGTGAACTAACCCTTTAAAGGGATAGTTCACCCAAAAATGAAAATGTGATGTTTATCTGCTTCCCCCCAGGGCATCCAAGATGTAGGTGACTTTGTTTCTTCAGTAGACCACAAACAAAGATTTTTAACTCAAACCGTTGCAGTCTGTGAGTCTTATAATGGCAGTGGATGGGAATCACGGCTTTGAGAGTAAAAAAACATACACAAACAAAACCAAATTAAACCCTGCGACTCGTGACGATACATTGATGTGTAAAGACACGAAACGATCTGTCTGTGCAAGAAACTGAACAGTATTTATATCGTTTTTTACCTCTGATTCACCGCAATTTCCGAACTGTCCTGAGCGTGTTCTCAACAGCCGGCACGTGATGCATCTTCTTCTTCTTCTTGCTTTACGGCAGACCGCAGACTTATAAGTGCATTACCGCCACCTATCTCTCAAATGGACCATTGACACTCCTAATTGAGATTGTAGATAGTGTCAACAGTTCCTTCACGAAATATACGTCATTCAACCCGACCAATCAGGTGCGAAAGTATCACTGTGCCTTTTTAGGTTCGCTGTCAAAAATGCCAGTGTGAATGCTAAGCAAACCAGGATGAAATGTATCTTTAGTTTTTGGTCCAGACTAAATGAAACAAGAGAACTGAACTACAAGTGTGAACGCACCCTATTCAAAATGGAAAGCGAGCACTGCTTTGTTTACATTTTTCAGTTTCTCCTTTTGAATGTCAAATATAGACTATTGATAGCTGCTGATATAGACAGTTATTTCCTCTCAGGCAGGCGCAGAACTCACTTGCTAGTTTGCAGTCGACTGCAGTCTGTGCAGCGTGGTCAAGCTACGCTTTTTTGCTCCAGACTCAGCCGACGCGAGGCGACAACACCATCGACCGCTAGCTTTCATTGCTGCTAGTTCTTTGAAGTTGGCTTGGTGTGTCCCGGGCTTTAGGGGGCTGGGGGCCCTTGGGCTTGAGTCGGATCCTACCTACAGTTCTCTACAAATAAGATCAATTAGAACATCATTGTGGAGTAGTACAAAATACAAAAGAAGTAAACTATGCTTTGAGGTTCAAAGAAAAAATTAATATTCAATATGCTTAGCCTAGTCCAAGTTTAGACCTTGGACATCTTTGGGGCACCTGACTCATCTGTACTTTTCTTTGTTTATCAAACCTATTCTAGCATCAAGTACCATATAGCATTATAATCAGGAGAAGTTTCAGTCTAGCTAATTTAAAGTCCCAATCTTACATTTGTTTTCTCAAAGAATGGATGAATTTGCCAGAATTATAAGAAAAAAACACAAGCAACAATTTGGAGTTTTTTAAACCGTGAACTCAAACAGAAACTCCTGAAGTTTGTATTCTTTAGATAGTTATACTTGGGTGTTTTACACATCCATTTGAAATGTTGTCTACATCTAACATTGCCTATGCAAGTCATAGCCATGTATTACAATATTAATTTAGGTCTTTTTAAAAACAGGTATTTTATTTACTGACAATATAAATGTATACACAAAAGTTCAGGGAGTAAAGGAAATAAAAAGGTTTATATTGTAGATATAATTTAATTTTTTCACATTTTATGTTGCTACCTTATGTTTTAAATACTTTTTTTTTCTATGCTCCGTACACCATAATGGCAAAGCAAACAACAGCTTTGTGTCAACTTTGCTGTTTTATTGAAAATAAAAACCTGAAATACGTACATTGCATAAGTATTCATACCCATAACTCAGTACTTAGTTAAAGCACCTTTACAGCCTCAAGTCTTTTCAGGTGTGACGCGACAAGCTTTGCACATCTGCATTTGGCAATTATCTGCCGTTCTTCTCCTCACCTCTTCACCTCTCGAGCTCTGTCAGGAGGATGGGGGCTGACAGACATTTTCAGGTTTCTCCAAAAATATTTGATTGGGTTCAAGCCCAGGCTCTGGCAATTCTTCGCGGAGTTCTTGCGTTGTCTTAGCTGTGTGCTTGGGGTTATTGTCCTGTTGGAAAGTGAAGCTTCTGCCCGTTCTGAGTGCTCTGCACTAGGTTTTCATTAAGGCTATATTTTGCTGCATTGAGCTTTCCTACTCTGATGAGTTCCTCAGTCCCCGCCTCTGTAAAACACCCCCATAGCATGAGGAAAAGGCTTGAATGAAGCTTGTTTGGCTCTAGATAAAAATATTAGGAGGTATGGTGCTGAAAGATTGTTGCCGTTGAGCACTTGTGGTGTGTAGAGCTCCATTGTGCTGACGCACTGCTCACTTTAAACTCTAAAAACTGGAAAATGGTGCTACAGTTGTCATTGTCTCACGGTGGGAACCAAGCTGGTACACTATTTGAGAACACCTGCACTGTAGCATTTAAAATCAAAATACTCAAAACAAAACAACTGCAAAATACAAGATCGAGCTGGTTTCTCGTTTCAGCACCATATCTCATTTCAGTCATTTCGGCCAACTACAGCATATTGGGTCCCGTTCACACGGGTCACGTGTTTTTAATATCACTGTCACGGTGAGGCATCTTTTCATTCTGTTAAGCATCTAGTTACTTTGTCAAGTTTGAAAAGGTTTTATTTAAATAAAGCGCATAAAGCCTTCATTTTATTTACTGTGATGACAGATATGTTACTCTGCCTAATCTCTCCTAAATGCATTATTGATTTGTTTCACTATCAGCCAGGCATTGCTGTTTCTGTGAGTACTTGCATTGAGCAAAACTTGCTCCTTAAGTTGAGGGTAACCAATTGTTTCACTGATTTTGCAAGTTTCAAAGTCATATAGTGAGGAGATAATGAAAACTCATGGTTCATTTTGGGTTCTTGTAATAAATCAGGTTATGTACTCATTATAATTATACAAATATACAGTTTCTTTAAAACAAACACCTTTATATCTTAGTGATTAATGAGTGGCTGTGTGTAGTTTTTCCAGCTGGATGTGTACAACAGTGATGGAACACCATTGACAGAAAGTCAGATCCATGCTCAGCTGTTGCGGATCCGCTCTCAGTCGTGGAAAACAGATAAGCAACCGATGGGGATTTTGACCAGCGAGCATCGTCACACCTGGGGTCAGGCTTACACGCGCTTGCTCAGAGGTAAACCTGACCTGCACATTCCACTACTGTTAAACACAACACCAGCAAGAGTGATGCACAGTTGGGTTGTTATATACGAGGCCAGTCTCTGGCTTCACTCATATGACCCATTGTGGATTAGAGACCGATTAAACTTGACTTTTTACCATCTAGCTGCACTGTCGAGAGTTTCATGCTTGATTTAAACTTGTTTGTTGATTTTTTTTTTCTCTCGCTTCAGATAAAATCAATAAAGAATCTGTGAGGCTGATAGAGAAATCGATCTTTACATTGTGTTTGGACTCTCCAGTTATGAGGATTTCTGATGAGAAGTAAGAATTGTTCATACATTGATTGATTGTGGATGATACTGACAGTTACTAGAGCTAAGCAGTGTATTTTCTTCTAATTGATAACAAAATTGTTTACGTCTTTACCGATGTGGTGCTAAGGATGTTCATTGTTTGTTTGGTAGGTATTCTAGTCGAATGGCAGCACAGATTTTGCATGGAGGTGGGACTTTCTCAAACAGTGGCAATCGCTGGTTTGACAAGACCCTACAGGTGAGCCACATGTCCGAGGCCTGTTCTTAATGCTGTCATTTAGACTAGGACTGGCTTCTGTTAATAAGTAAAGGATGGTGAATTACCCTTTTTTCCTAGGTAATTTATTTCTAAAGCAAACCCTGATGGCACAATTAATGTTGTAATTTGTGTATGGTGAATGTAATGTTCATCATTACTCAACTGTCATTCATAGAGTTAATGTTAAAGACCAGTGGAAGACTGCCTCTTTACACATGTAAGATCATCAGGGGTTGGACAAAATAATGTGAACACCTGCGAAATAGGAAATATTTCATTAAGGTGTTTTTCCACCATTTGCCTTTAACACAGCTTTCCTACCTTCTCAAAATAGATTCATACAACTTTTGAATAGTCTCCATCTGATTGTAGATCAGAACATCTGCTCTGTTGTGTAAGAGATGCTGACAGTGGGAGTCTGCTTCTCACCGTTCTCTCCAAAACTGCTCACAGTGTTTGATAATATTACAGTCAGGTGGTTCGTCTGACCAGGGCACATGTTGAAGTTCATCTAGGTGCTACAGTTGTTCAGGTTTTCAGATCATAAAAGCATAAAAGCCGCGTTCAAAGCTGTTGTAAATTACTCTACAAACATACACCTTTGCTTACTTCTGTGTGTTGCTCTGCAACCACTTTGTTGAAACCACAACAGTTTTTGAGGAGCTACATTGTTTGGTGGAAGAATACTGTTTTTATTAATATCATTACACTTTATTTGCTCTGTTTTATTCTGTGAAACCTTACTACGTATATGGAATAACAGTTTTATAAAAGCAGTAAGCCCCGTGAAGCCGTGCTTTACAGTGAATTTATATCCGCTAACTCCGCTTCACGTCGTGCCTAACAACACCCCTTAGCTGTTATAAATTCACTGTAAACCACGGCTTCTTGGGGCTTATTGCTTTATTTGCATTTCCACATTTTTTGTGTGAAGTGCCGTTGCAGTAATTTATGCTGTGAGTGTCATCCATTGAAATCAGTTTCAGCTTTTCTTAATTTTCATTGTTAACGTATTTGTTTTTTCCCCCCTGTATCTGTTTTCTTGTTTTATTTATTAATTTCCCCCTCTGTTTCTGTGTTCAGTTTGTTGTTGGTGAGGATGGGTCGTGGGGTCTCTTGTACGAACATGCGACAGCCGAAGGTCCACCTATATCCACATTGTTGGATCATGTGCTAGAATACTGGTATTTACAAACTCATGCCTTAAGGCAAAAACATACAGATACAAGCTTTTCTTTGCATTTATGATCTCCACATTGCGGCATCTCACTAGCCAGATAGTTGTCACACTGACTACCGTTTTTGATGAATTCTCGCCCTCTTCCGGCGGAGGTTTGTGAGGAGAGGTGCACCGACTCTCTTCAGTGAAATGAGGCTGACATCTTTAAATTGGCTGAAAATTTGGCTAGTAAGATGCCAGCCTAAAAAGAGATTTGAGTGGTAACCGTAATTGACCATGTTTTTCTCTGTTAGTAAGAAACCAGACCGAGTGCGAGCTCCTTTGATTCCTCTGCCCATGCCCAAGAAACTCTACTTCTACATCAATTCTGAGATCAAATGGGATCTAGAGATGGCCAAGCAGAATCTGGATATGTGAGTTCAAATGCCGTTACTGTTTTGGGCTCTTTTTGGTTGGTTTTAAGATCAGACACACCACAGCAATCTGGTTTAGCTGCAGAGGCTTAGCTGTGCTAGCTGGGAGGTTGGGCAAATATAGCATTGCAGTAGTCCAGTCTTGAACTGACTGGAGTTTGGACTAGGAGCTGCCAGTCTAAATTTTCTAACGTTATAAGAAAATGACAATACCGTACTTACTGTCTCCTAGTAGTCTTGTGGTAGCACTCATATTGTTATTGCAAGGCTTTTCTGTTGCATTTACAGTTTACAGCAGTGTTGCCAACTTTAACTTATCTAGTTTGCGAGACTAGCCAGTACGACCCCATAAGCGCAAGGTCTTGCATTCCCAGCACATTTACACCTTTTTTTCTGCATCTGCTCTGTTTTCTCTGTTCTCAATATGTGCTACTATTAATTTTTGCGTTATGGCATGTCAAGTTAACAGTTCATGTTTGAAAAACACACAGCACTGTGTTAGGTTTTTCCAACATGTCAGAAAAACCAAACATTTTGGATCCAATCTCTTTACCAGATCCCGTCAGAAGACATCTGCTTTTTCTGGTATCCCAGTGCAGTTAACATAAAGTTTTGTCTTACATCTAAAGCAGTTCAGGTTCTGTCTGATACCCAAAACCTGTTTGATATCCAAAAATGTCATCAGCCAAGAGGCACGGGTAAAGCAAAAAGCATGGTAAAACTAAGTAGAGTTTATATAATAGTAATAAGAGTTTAATGAATAATCTAAGTTGTGTCTGTTTCAATGTTGGATTTCGTCTGATAAGCACAAATTCAACACCTTATTATACAAAAGAAAATTCGTTGGAAAATTACTGTTGCATGGCATTTAAAACCTTGAGATAGAGAAATTCTCTTATCTCTAATTTACTTGTGAAGACAGCACAGCACTCTACATAAGATCAAACAGAAATAGAAAATGATTGAAATGAGTATACAGTGTAGTATATAATTTAATATGAAATAGATTTATGAAGTGATAGATTTTCATATCATGTAATACAAAATAGAGTAATATGAAAACAGATATTAAATAGTGTACATGAATTACAACACAGATGTATGTTTAGTCTGTTTTATCATGCACACAAACCGCTGGTTGGTGTTGTACAACTACAACCCAGTTTTACCAGGATGGATTGAGTATTGAGTTTTCTTTGCCAATTTGAGATAATGACATTATCTCTTCGTCCAGTCTGAGATGTTGAAAGGCAGGCTGAGATGGTGGGGTCCTCAGGTTGAACAACAGTGTGTGCATTGTGTGTGTACAGTAGTAGTGGTGGAACATGCTAATTTGTATTTTTAAAACTAAATTCTCCCCTTAGTCTCATCAACGATTTGGACATCAAATGTTTTAACTTCCAGCACTTTGGAAAAGAGTTTGTCAAACAGCTCAAGCTGAGTCCAAACTCCTTCATCCAGGTGGCGATTCAGCTGGCCTACTACCGGTGAGGCTTGTAGAAAACGCTCTGGCATCACCCAGTAACGACAGATAATCAAAATGAACAAGTGTGCGTTTGGCTCCTGTTCTCTGCTAGAGTTCACAGTGAAGTGTGCGCCGCCTGTGACATCGCCTCTCTGAGGATGTTCCGGGGAGGAAGAACAGACTACATCCGCTCTCCGACCAATCAGATGCTGAGCTTCATACGGGCCTTTGATGATGATGCCGTTTCTGTGAGTACCACACGAGATGTCACATTTATAAGTAACACTGATCATTAAATGCGTGCGTGTGTTGGCATGTGTTTTAGAGAGAAGCCAAGGTGCAGCTGCTGAGAGAGGCTGTTGATGCGTACAGCATCCTCACAGAGCAGGTGAGTAACATGGATCCTTCTGACTCTCTGCCCAGATCCGAATTTATGTTGACTCTATAATGAGTGTAATTTTTGATCAGTCACTGATGGGGCAGGGTATAGACCGCCACCTGCTGGGTCTTAAACTTCAAGCCATCGAGGAGGGATTGAGCTTGCCCAGAATCTTCATGGACACGGCCTATGGACTTGCCACTCACTGGAAACTCCGGACAGGACAGGTAACTTTTAGAGGCATTCAAACAAAAGCTTACACCTTAAGCCTCATTCTCAGGACACAACCATTTTGGCATCAATGTTGGCACAAAAATTATATAACGCAATGCAAACATTTAATTCTTCTGGTTTGAAAAACAAAACTGAAGGACAATCACAGAATAGAAGATGCTTGGGAGTTGTTGTAGGGCTCATGTCTCTTCATTCATCCCTATATTGAGTGCATTGCAGGTCTGTTGTGTCGTGGCTTGTTGCGAATGGCACACTACCTACCCTCTTCCCACCATAGACTGTAAAAATGATAAATGAAGCCAAAATATCCCAGATATGGCAGCTGTCATCTGGTGCAGATGATGTTATTTGGAGCCAGAGTCTGCAAAATAGTAAACTTGAAGTGGAGCCACGGTATCAAAGTCTTATTAGAAAAATGAACACACATCAGTGTGATAAGAACGACCTAAAATGACAGAAACCGTCTTTGGGAAAAAATCATTCAAAGTGTAATTTATTTGTTTATTTTTAGGTCACATTCGTTGACATTGAGAGGGCAGAGTTTTTGACCAATACTGCAGCCAGTATAGTTTTGGCTTCACCTTTCAGCATATTTGCTACACACTTGCTTCCCACCCTTGGCCTTTCCAAACCTTTCCATGCCCATTTAAAATGGTTTACACAGCAGGGCTAAATGTTGAGAAGATCATAAAGAAAGCTAAAAGCACTTGCATGTTGCATCTTCCTCACAGGTGCCCACTAACACAGATAGTGTGATGTGTTTTGGACCGCTGGCTCCAGACGGCTATGCAGTCTGTTACAATCCACAGCAAGATCACGTCCACTTCTCCGTAACTGCCTTCAACTGCTGTGAGGAAACCAATGCGGAGAAGCTGGCTCTCACATTGGAACGATCGCTTCGGGATCTCCAGGAGTTATTTCAGCCCACCGTTTAGCACCGTCTAGACATTCAGTGATGGTTTTAACACTCTACTCCAGCATTGCGGCAGCTTCAGGAACACAGCCTTTAATATGTGGTGAACAGAATGTACTCATGCCAGGCTTTGTTAAACGAGTGGTCTTCATGGAAGTTTGGATTAAGTACAGTGCATTCGAGCACCTGAGATGCTCAACTGATGTATGATGGACCATTTGCTAGGAAGAAATGTATGATTGCTATTTTTGGTATTTTAAGAACAGCCATGAAAGCTTAAACTAGTAATCTAATGCGGTACCAAACTTAAAGGCGTTTGAAATATGAAATTGTCTTGTTGTGCATTTGGGTCCCTCTGCAGCTTTTTTAAAGTGCATGGAGTTTCAAATAAGTCTGATTTTGTATGACGTTACATACCAGCAGTTCAATTTGATATACATTTCTTCCTCATAAAATGTTTATGTAACACATATATATATATATATATTTGTGTGAAATCACCGATTTTGTTACAAAATCTGTTATTGTTACTATTGAAACATACAGGAGATGTCTGTTGCTCATTATGTCCTGAAAAAAAAAAACACGTTTGTTGTCTGGTAATAAATTTAGTACACTGGTAACAAATGAGTTTTCTTTTAGAAACTTTTGCCAGAGTTCTCCAAATGTCCCCTCATTCAAGTAAACAAAGTATCACTGTGTTTGACTACATAATGTAGTTAGGGTGTTTTGAAAGTTGCAAACAATTTCATATGGAAAAATCAATTACTGTATTCTCACAAGCTATATGTTTCTCCCCGTAACCATAGCTCTAACCATATCCAAATACAATGATTACACCATTTAGAATATAAATTGTGCTGACTAGTGCTTCAGTATTAATAATGAAGTGCTACCTATTGCAATACAGTATAGTCACATAGCAAAGCTTCCGCACATATTTTGATTTTTTTTTAAACCGCGCTTATTTCAGCTATTGGTGTAAGTAGCAGTGGGTGGCAATAGAGGGTATGCATTGTGCTTCAGTATTAATAATGAAGTGCTACCTATTGCAATACAGTATAGTCACATAGCAAAGCTTCCGCACATATTTTGATTTTTTTTAAAACCGCGCTTATTTCAGCTATTGGTGTAAGTAGCAGTGGGTGGCAATAGAGGGTATGCATTGGCAGGGGCGGACTTACCCATTAGGCAAAGGTAGGCGACCGCCTTGGGCCCCCAAAAGCCAAGGGCCCCCTAAAATGCTTTTCATATAGGATATGCGCATTAAGCGCGGACACGAACGTTTGCTGTTTACGGTGTTTATTACCACGACAAATGTCCGAGTCCGTGGTGCCTGCAGGTGTACGGCTGTACAGTACCACAAGCGCTCTATATATAGATTTTATTTTAGGCAAGTCCTGATGATTTGAAACGGCTAAATTGATCAAACATAGGCTATGCTATGATCAATTCACTGTCTGCCGCTGGCCTTTCCTTAAAAAAAAAAAAACTTACATTTAATGAACAAAAAATACTCCAAATGTTTTTCTAAATTTACTTTATAAAAAAACGAAACGAAATATAATCACTTTTCCATTACATACAAAACTGAACAATTTTAATAGCTGAAACAGTAGTATAAGCTTTTTTTGGGGGAAAAGGGGAAAAAGACCCGTGCAGGCCTTTAATCCACTTCATCCAACGCGGTTTTGTTCTCATCTGTGAGCATGCTCGTGATTATATGTATTTTAGGTGTGTAAATGTATAATTTCCTTTTCATTATTGTTTCAGTTTTATTTCAATTTGTAGTTAAAACCACTAAAAATAAATGTATTTTAAAGTTTAGAATTAGACAGCCTTTGCACACAGGCTTACGCTGAAAACAACTAAATGGAACCTCAAGGTTGATCTAGGAAAATGTGTGCAAATGTATAGGGCCCCATTCCTATATTTTGCCTGGGGCCCCCAATTCACTAAATCCGTCCCTATGCATTGACGTTATTGCCAGGGAATAAAGCAAATTTGCCTGTGAATGCTTTATGAAAATAAAATGTAGGTCTAAATCCGGGTGGTCATTTATATAAATGTTATATATATATTGATGAGCATAAGAAACTCCTTTAACCTTGTGCGCTTCTCATTTTGGAGTCACACTCATGGTCTTCGCTGTCAAAAGTGAAATGTAACTTTTATGACACCTGAAATTTTACTTTTTTTTTTCTTCAGTAAAATCAATCTAATATATTTTTGTTCAATATTTTTTTTGTATTTTGAGAGAATTTCATGGTACTAATGAATATTTATGCAATAATTATGATAAATTTTTTTCCCATTAAAAATAGTAAAAAAAAAAATCTCTTAATTTTTTAAAAATAATTGTTCAATTAATGCAACATTTCAGATTAAAATAGAGACTAGGCCTTTAAAATCCAATTTTTGAAGGCAGAATAGCACCTCCTGGTGAGAGCAAAAAAAGAAAAACCGGTAATTTCATGATGTAACCACTAGATTCCTGTATAGGACTGGATAGAGAGGCTTGTGAATTCCCTAGTTGTTTTTATACATACTTATTTACTTTTTTTAGGTTGTGGATTTAAATGTATATTAAGGCATTCTTAAAGACTATACTTTTTTGTCAAGGTTTATATTTTTTGTTGTTTTAAATGTTGATTTGAAGTGTAGGTTTTTGCATTATTATTACTACATTCAAACCTGAACACAGAAAGCAGATTGTTACACAAAACATAAAAGTTCTATTAAAATGTTAAAAAAAATTAACAGGAATGATTTATCAGAGCTTAATCCTTCTGGGTCTGATCTGATTTTAACCTCTTATTTCAGTCTTCGGACTCATTTTGGCTATATGGTTATAGCCATACCAATTCATTTGAGTATGTATAATTCTGTATGTGTGTGTGATTGGATGTAACCATTTTACATTCTTGATGTTTTAGAGTGTAACCCCTTCCTTGCTGTCCACTTTTTAACTGCATTGTAGTTGAATTATTGATTTTATTTTGCATAATTGCAGTTTTACAATCACACCAGTTCATAGGTGTGTGTCGATTTCGATTTTCTTCCCATTTCCCATTCATTTCCTATGGTCGGTAATTTTTGACCGAAGACCATGAGTGTGACTTTTTTTTTACGACCACTTAGCTTTTTCGAATCATGCCCTCAATTTCTTTTTGTGTTCACATACCAAGTGCCATAAAAGTCACCAAGTTTAGTACCATTCTGGTGTCTGGCTACGAAATTCTCCTGTCAGAAATGACCGAAGACAAGGTTAAAAAAAAAAAAACAGCCTTGCATTTATTTGATCAAAAATACAGGAAAAAGTGTAATATTGTGAAATATTATTATGATGTAAAATAATGTTTTTCTATTTTAATATACATTAAAATCTAATTTATTTCTGTGATCAAACTGAATTTTCAGCATCATTACTGCATTCTTCAGTGTCACATGATCTTCAGAAATCATTCTAATATGCTGATTTATTATCAGTGCTGGAAACTGTTGTACTGCTTCATATTGTTTTGGAACCTGTGATACTTTTTTTCAGGATTCTTTGATGATTAAAACATTTTTTAAAAAGAAGAGCATTTATTTAAAATAGAAATATTTTCTAACAATATACACTACAGTTCAAAAGTTTGGGGTCAGTAAATTTTTATTCTTTCTTTTTTTGAAAGAAATTAAAACTTTTTTCAGCAAGGATGTGCTAAATTGTTAAGAAGTGATAGCAAAGATTTATATTTTTAATAAATGCTGTGCTTTTTAACTTTATTCGTCAAAGAATCCTGAAAAAAGTATCACAGTTTCCAAAAAAAAAATTTTTGGCAGCACAACATTGATAATTCTAATAATAAATCAGCATTTTAGAATGATTTCTTAAGGATCATGTGACACTTTATACTGGAGTAATGGCTGATGGAAATTCAGCTTTGCATCACAGAAATAAATGATATTTTAAAGGATATTAAAATAGAAACCATTATTCTATATTGTAACAACATTTTGCAAGATAACTGTTTTTTTTCTGTATCTTTAATCAAATAAATGCAGTCTTGATGAGCATAAGAGACTTCTTTAAAAAACATTACAAGTCTTACTGATCCCAAATTTTTGACCGGTAGTATGTCATATCTACCAGCCCAAAAACTTCTATAGTTTTTGTCAGTTTATTTAAAAGCATCCAGTTATGCAGAATATAAGATGGTAAATATTTAATTGATGATTTGTCAATACAATATATAGGGTACAATTTCACCACAAAATTCATCACGTTGACTTAAAATAATAACTGCAAATCCGTGTTTCGCTGCCTGGAGTCCATTTGTTTCTGTGAATTGCAGCGATTCACTTGCCTCTCTCTTCTGTAGCTTTCTATTAGTATTGTCTATTAGTACAGTCAATCGCATAACTCTTTCCTGTTTTAGATGCGTTATGTGTTTTTTCTCAGCATTCATGCTGAATGGTTCTAACCAATGGTTCTACTCAGTCTTTTTGCCATTCAGTGGGCGAAACTGCAGTCACTCCGGCCGACGGTGACGTCACGTGTATACCCTCTATAGACAATAAATGTACAGTTCACTTTCGAGATGGTCTCTCGATGTTCCATAGGCTTACAGCTTAACTGACGCTATAGGGGAAACACATTTCTCCCAAGAAACAGGAAATCACTTTCAAGGGCAAAGATCGGTGGTTCACATGTAACAAGTCATCCTCAGGTAAAACTCTTAGTGAGTTAACTGCATTGTTCATGCAAGGCCTCCACCTATTGATTTCACTTGCTAGTGGGTTAGCAGCTTAATAGCAATGAGTTTAATATGTAAACATGTTCAAATTTGTAATTGTGCTAAACACATTGTGCGCATAGAACACATGGTTGTTTGTGTTACTACATGTACACAGACTAGTTGAGTTAATTCTTTAAAACACATGACTGCTTTACTGTAAGTGTGTGAAACACTTAGGTTAAAGGTTGTAGATGCTATGCATTCTTGTCTTGTGTAAAATTAGAAAAACTGTGATACTGGAATTGTATAGCAGTTTCAAGTTGCATGTGTGTCTGTGTTGTATTTGTTTGTCTCCTGAGTGGTACACTCTGCTATTTTCTATATAGCTGCAGTTAAACCATGTACAGGAGCATAGAATTGCCATGTGGCCACAGTGTGACTCACAATTGTCTTAATGAAAATGCTTTCAGCAGGATTCAATACCTCTGAACTTTGCACTTTATCATGCTCATTAACCAAAAACATTGGTGTGGAAGTGTTTTGAGCCAGATCACACCTCATACTCACATTCGCAGACTGGCTCCCTGTTGCAACAGGACCAAATTTATATCACAATTGTTAAACTTCCTCACCTTTGTTTGGAGCATGATTACACTGAGGCATAGCCACAGCTAAATACAGCCACAGATAAAACCATTTGATCTTCACACACAGACTCAAATCTACATCTGTCTGATATTGATATTTAGGTCTATACATCTAGACTGTATTATAATTGTGAATTTCATCCAATTATTGTTTGTTTTGGTTTCTTTGGGTTTACCTAATCACTTAGTTATCATCTCACCAAGTTTCAAATGTAAATTAGTATTTCTCACTTTTGCCTAAGTACAAATATTTTCATTGATGTATCATGTAACTAATTTGATTTCTGCTTCTTTGTATGTTGTCCATTTCAATTGAAACTGGTTGTTTTTGGACAATTGAATCTCTGTATTTGGTTACACTGGATATTTTGCTGATACTCTTACTGATGAAGGGGGGGTGTTAAAACCAACAATTGTTGATTTTATCATAATACAATTTATTTTAATGTTTCCAAAAACAGTGTAAGAGCTTTTCAGGTCATCTTTTGTTCTCAACTTTACCATCTTTTAAAGTACATCAATTTAAGGGCTTTTTGCCAGAGACCAATTTAATCTAACCACATCAAATCTCTGACCAATGACAAATGCCATGTATACTTTTGCTGTTTGTTGTGCCATATGTACTTTTAATTCACAGGATCCCTGCTGCATGAGTTCACATCCTGTGTACTGCCTCAGAAAGAGGGACAATTGGGTTCTACCATGTTCAGTGCCTCCTCTTGTGGAGGTGTGAAGTATTCAATGGACATTTTGCATATCTATGAAGGGTGCAACACCATTCGATGAAGAACTCTCACACAGGGCTAAAAGGAGAACAAAGACTGACCAACTGCAACTGCAACAAGTCTGGACCAGAATTCTCAAGACGACAGAATTTTGTCTGTCCAAGAAAAAACCTTGGAAGAAACCAGGCTCAGTTGGGGGGCCAGTTCCCACTGGCCAGACGAAACCAGCAGTTCAATTCCAGGCTGCAGCAAAGTCAGATTGTGCAGAGGACTCAACTGGCTCCTGTGGTCTTGTCCCGGTGGCCGTCTTGGAGACAAGGTCTTCACTGGGGATCTGTCTCTGGGGCTCATCTACTTGTCCTGATCTCCACATTTAGGGCTGTAGAGGTCGTCTCTAGGTGCTGATCCACCATCTGGGCTGGATCCGTACTGGATCTGGGTGACTGCAGTGACCATCTGATCTGGATACAGACTGGATCTGGTGGCTACGGTGACCTCGGAATAAGAAAGAAACAGACTAATATTTGCGCAGATGCCATTTTTCTAGTGATGTAGCAAGTACATTGGGTGTTATGGGAAGTGTTCCCGGTTCCAGTTGTACTATTTAATGCAGCCTAAAAATTCTTTAATGGATTTGAATATTAGAAATGTGTTAGTCTGTTATGTGTAAACCAGGTTAAAGAGATGGGTCTTGAATCTAGATTTAAACTGACAGAGTGTGTCTGCCTCTCAAACAATGTTAGGTAGGTTATTCCAGAGTTTAGGCGCTAAATAGGAAAAGGATCTGCCGCCCGCAGTTGATTTTGATATTCTAGGTATTCTCAAATTGCCAGAGTTTTGAGATCGCAGCGGACATGGAGGACTATAATGCGATAAGTGCTTGTTCAAATACTGAGGTGCTAAACCACTCAGGGCTTTATAAGTAATAAGCAAGATTTTAAAATCTATATGATGTTTAATAGGGAGCCAGTGCAGTGTTGACAGAAACAATATTTTTCTATATTTGTATTTTTAACAATACAGATTGTCAAAGCAACTGTACAGCATTAATTAGGAAAATATTGTCAATAATGCAATAATGATAATAGTAAACACTCAATTTTCAGCTAAAGGCAGTTCATCATCATCATCATCATTGAATTCAGTGATGTCATCATCCAGCTCAGTTCAGTTTATATAGTGTCTGTGCAATCAAGTAGATGGTATCGCTGGAAATTAAGTGTCCCCAAATCCAGGTCATACTTCCTGGTTCTAGTAAGAATTCTAGCTGCTGCATTTTGGACCAGCTGGAGTTTGTTTATTAAGCCTGCAGAACAACCACCCAATAACGCATTACAATAATCTAACCTTGAGGTCATGAATGACCTTTTCCGCATTTGACATTGAGAGCATAGGTCATAATTTAGATATATTTTTGAGATGGAAAAATGCAGTTTTACAAATGCTAGAAACGTGGCTTTCAAAGGAAAGATTGCTATCAAATAGCACACCTAGGTTCCTAACTGATGACGGAGAATTGACAGAGCAGCCATCGAGTCTTGGTGTTCTAGGTTATTACGTGCAGAGTTTTTAGGTCCTATAATTAACACCTCTGTATTTTCAGAATTTAACAGTAAGAAATTACTCGTCATCCAGTTTATTATATCGACTATGCATTCCGTTAGTTTTTCAAATTGGTATGTTTCGCCGGGCCACAAAGAAATATAGAGCTGAGTATCATCAGCATAACAGTGAAAGCTAACACCATGTTTCCTGATGATATCTCCCAAGGGTATCATGTAAAGCGTGAAGAGTAACGACCCTAGTACTGAGCCTTGAGGTACGCCATACCTGGAAGCACCTCTTTTAGGTTCTTAGATGGAATAGGGTCTAACATGCATGTTGTTGGTTTAGATGATTTAACAAGTTTATACAAATCTTCCTCTCCTATAGAAGAGAATGAGTGGAATTGTTCCTCAGGCGATCTATAGCACACTATCTGATGCGATACTGTAGCTGACGGCTGCATGGTTACAATTTGATCTCTAATAGTATCGATCTTGGAAGTAAAGTAGTTCATAAAGTCATTACTGCTGTGCTGTTGGGAAATGTCAAAACCTGTTGATGCTTTATTTTTCGTTAATTTAGCCACTGTATTGAATAAATACCTGGGGTTATGTTTGTTTTCTTCTAAATGAGACTAAAAGTAATCAGATCTAGCAGTTTTTAATGCTTTTCTGTAGGATAGGGTACTTTCCCGCCAAGCAATACAAAATACTTTGTTTTGTTTTCCTCCAGCTTCGCTCCATTTTCCGGGCTGCTCTCTTTAGTGTGCGAGTGTGCTCATTATACCATGGTGTCAGACTTTTCCTTAATCTTCCTTAAGCGTAAAGGAGCAACCATATCTAAAATGCTAGAAAAGAGAGAGTCCATTGTTTCTGTTACATCATCAAGTTGTTCTTAGGTTCTTAGTTGTTCTTAGGTAAGTTGAGTTATTGGATAGGCTGAGGAATTGAGATAAATCAGGAATATTACTTACAAAGCAGTGTTTTGTGGTAGAAGTGATGGTTCTGCCATACTTGTAACAAGGAGTACAATTTACAGTTTTAGCTATATGAAGTTTGCACAAGACTGGATAATGATCTGAGATATCATTGCTTGGCTGCATAATTTCAACACCATCAACATCAATTCCATGTGACAGTATTAAATCTAGAGTATGATTTCGACAAAGAGTAGGACTTGACACGTGTTGTCTAACCCCAATAGAGTTCAGAATGTCTATGAATGCTGATCCCAATGCAGCTTTTTCATTATCAACATGGAAATTAGAATCACCAACAATTAAAACTTTATCTGCAGCCAGCACTAACTCGGATATAAAATCAGCAAATTCTTTAATAAAATCTGTATGGTGCCCTGGTGGCCTGTATACAGTAGCCAGTACAAACATCACAGGGCATTTATTATTAACACTTGTTTCTCTGGACAATGTTATATGAAGCACCATTACTTCAAACGAGTTATACGCCCTCTGAGAAATACTGAAAATATTGTCATAAATTGTAGCAACACCTCCCCCTTTACCTTTTGGATGCGGCTCATGTTTATAACAGTAATCTTGGGGGGGTAGACTCGTTTAAAATAATGTAAAGAAACGTTATCAGCACGATGGTATAAAACCAGAGCTGGGTAGTAACTGATTACATGTAATCTGGATTACGTAATCAGATTTCAAAAATTTGTATTAGTAAATTAAGTACTTGTATTTAGAGTAAATTACATTGTAAAATACTAGTAATCAGACTACAGTTACTTTTTTATTGATTACATGATTACATATTATTCCACAACAGCAATAAATTCATAATTGATTGATTCTCCCTAATTCCTTTCTTAATTTTTGAAATGTTAATTTCTAAATAGCCTATCGTTAATATACATTCAGAAAATCCAGTTTTGTGGAAAACACAGCATTTGACCACTGGATTTACAAAAATCATTTTAGTTTTAAGAAGTGTTTTCAACATTGCATCAACTACTGAACATATTCATTTTTATTTGTATTATCACTCAGTTGGTTATTTAATTACTATGTCTTTGGAAGGCTTTTGTCTTTCAAACATTAAAATGCACTAATTCATGTTATTTCTTATTTACTCATAATGCAGACATTCCCAAATTTTTGTCATTTGAACCTCTTTAACATAATATATTTACTTGAAGCACCCCTGTGTCACGGTTGCCTACTCTGTTGGAGCGAGGAGACGCGGGAGCATTTACTAGGAACAGTCTTTAATCATAAACAAGAACACACACATAGCACATGGACCTTTCAACGTTATTGACAGGACGCAGGACTCAGGAAAAAACAGGGCTTAAATAGGGAACTAAACGAGTGAAAAAAAAAATGGGACACAGCTGGAATCAAATAAGGGCATAATCAAACATGATTAACACAAGGGAGAAACTAGGTCATGGAGCACGTGGGGGAGGAAAACAAACACAAAACAGTCCATGGGCATGACATTACTCCCCCCTCCTAGAAGGCGCATCCCACGCCGTAACAATTCCACCGGGGAGGGGGGAGTGGGCACCCTGGAGGCCTCTAGGGACAGGCTTGCACAGGACGGATGGCTTCCAGAGCGGTACCCGTTCCGGGACCCATGGCGGATCAGGCAAGGCAAGGCAAGTATATTTATATAACACATTTCTTACACAATGGTAATTCAAAGTGCTTTACATAAAAGAAAAGAAAACAAGGAATTTAAAAACTTTGAAAATGATTAAAACATTTATTTAATAGGTTTAAAATGAATTTAAAACAGTTAAGAATAGAAAACGATTATACATAAAATATAGTGCAATCGGTTCGGACATTGCACAGTGCTCATTCAATAAATGCACAGCTAAACAGATGAGTTTTGAGTCTGCATTTAAATGTGACTAATGTTTTAGCACATCGGATCTCTTCTGGAAGCTGATTCCAACTGCGGGCGGCATAATAGCTAAAAGCGGACTCCCCTTGTTTTGTGTAACCCTTGGTATTTCTAACTGAGTTGATCCTAATGATCTGAGTGGTCTGTTAGGTTTATATTCAGTGAACATATCTGCTATGTATTTAGGTCCTAGGCTATTGAGTGATTTATAAACGAGTAAAAGTACTTTCAAATCAATCCCAAATGTAACTGGAAGCCAGTGTAAGGACCTGAGGACTGGTGTGATATGCTCAGATTTTCTGGTTCTAGTCAGAATCCTGGCAGCAGCGTTCTGGTTGAGCTGCAGCTGTCTAATGGTCTTCTTGGGAAGGCCGGTGAGAAGACCATCACAATAGTCCACAAAAAAAGTTACAAAAGTTTCTCCAAGTCTTGACTGGAAACAAAACATCTAATTCTAAGTTTTTGAGATGATAGTATGCTGATTTAATTACTGCTTTGACATGACTACTGAAACTAAGGTCTGTCTCCAAAATCACACCAAGATTCCTGACCTGATTTTTAGTTGTTTGACCCCTAGAGTCAAGGTATGCATTCACCTTGAGAACTTCATCTTTGTTTCCAAATGCTTTCCAAATGCTTCCAAATCCGACTTCAGTTTTCTCCTCGTTTAACTGAAGAACATTTTGGCACATCCAACTCTTAATTTCATCAATGCATTGGCAGAGGGAGTCATTGGGGCTGTAGTCATTTGGTGATAAGGCTAGGTAAATCTGGATAACATCAGCATAGCTGTGATAGGCAATTTGGTTCTTTCTCATTATTTGACTTAGTGGGAGCATATACAGGCTAAACAAGAGCGGTGCAAGAATTGAGCCTTGTGGGACTCCACTTAGACTTGTGCTCTCCTATACTCATATAATAACCTCTCCCTTCTAAGTATGACCT
>NW_015505946.1:644066-650702 GCF_001515645.1 Sinocyclocheilus grahami
AGAGAGTCCATAGTTTCTGTTACATCATCAAGTTGTTCTTAGGTTCTTAGTTGTTCTTAGGTAAGTTGAGTTATTGGATAGGCTGAGGAATTGAGATAAATCAGGAATATTACTTACAAAGCAGTGTTTTGTGGTAGAAGTGATGGTTCTGCCATACTTGTAACAAGGAGTACAATTTACAGTTTTAGCTATATGAAGTTTGCACAAGACTGGATAATGATCTGAGATATCATTGCTTGGCTGCATAATTTCAACACCATCAACATCAATTCCATGTGACAGTATTAAATCTAGAGTATGATTTCGACAAAGAGTAGGACTTGACACGTGTTGTCTAACCCCAATAGAGTTCAGAATGTCTATGAATGCTGATCCCAATGCAGCTTTTTCATTATCAACATGGAAATTAGAATCACCAACAATTAAAACTTTATCTGCAGCCAGCACTAACTCGGATATAAAATCAGCAAATTCTTTAATAAAATCTGTATGGTGCCCTGGTGGCCTGTATACAGTAGCCAGTACAAACATCACAGGGCATTTATTATTAACACTTGTTTCTCTGGACAATGTTATATGAAGCACCATTACTTCAAACGAGTTATACGCCCTCTGAGAAATACTGAAAATATTGTCATAAATTGTAGCAACACCTCCCCCTTTACCTTTTGGATGCGGCTCATGTTTATAACAGTAATCTTGGGGGGGTAGACTCGTTTAAAATAATGTAAAGAAACGTTATCAGCACGATGGTATAAAACCAGAGCTGGGTAGTAACTGATTACATGTAATCTGGATTACGTAATCAGATTTCAAAAATTTGTATTAGTAAATTAAGTACTTGTATTTAGAGTAAATTACATTGTAAAATACTAGTAATCAGACTACAGTTACTTTTTTATTGATTACATGATTACATATTATTCCACAACAGCAATAAATTCATAATTGATTGATTCTCCCTAATTCCTTTCTTAATTTTTGAAATGTTAATTTCTAAATAGCCTATCGTTAATATACATTCAGAAAATCCAGTTTTGTGGAAAACACAGCATTTGACCACTGGATTTACAAAAATCATTTTAGTTTTAAGAAGTGTTTTCAACATTGCATCAACTACTGAACATATTCATTTTTATTTGTATTATCACTCAGTTGGTTATTTAATTACTATGTCTTTGGAAGGCTTTTGTCTTTCAAACATTAAAATGCACTAATTCATGTTATTTCTTATTTACTCATAATGCAGACATTCCCAAATTTTTGTCATTTGAACCTCTTTAACATAATATATTTACTTGAAGCACCCCTGTGTCACGGTTGCCTACTCTGTTGGAGCGAGGAGACGCGGGAGCATTTACTAGGAACAGTCTTTAATCATAAACAAGAACACACACATAGCACATGGACCTTTCAACGTTATTGACAGGACGCAGGACTCAGGAAAAAACAGGGCTTAAATAGGGAACTAAACGAGTGAAAAAAAAAATGGGACACAGCTGGAATCAAATAAGGGCATAATCAAACATGATTAACACAAGGGAGAAACTAGGTCATGGAGCACGTGGGGGAGGAAAACAAACACAAAACAGTCCATGGGCATGACATTACTCCCCCCTCCTAGAAGGCGCATCCCACGCCGTAACAATTCCACCGGGGAGGGGGGAGTGGGCACCCTGGAGGCCTCTAGGGACAGGCTTGCACAGGACGGATGGCTTCCAGAGCGGTACCCGTTCCGGGACCCATGGCGGATCAGGCAAGGCAAGGCAAGTATATTTATATAACACATTTCTTACACAATGGTAATTCAAAGTGCTTTACATAAAAGAAAAGAAAACAAGGAATTTAAAAACTTTGAAAATGATTAAAACATTTATTTAATAGGTTTAAAATGAATTTAAAACAGTTAAGAATAGAAAACGATTATACATAAAATATAGTGCAATCGGTTCGGACATTGCACAGTGCTCATTCAATAAATGCACAGCTAAACAGATGAGTTTTGAGTCTGCATTTAAATGTGACTAATGTTTTAGCACATCGGATCTCTTCTGGAAGCTGATTCCAACTGCGGGCGGCATAATAGCTAAAAGCGGACTCCCCTTGTTTTGTGTAACCCTTGGTATTTCTAACTGAGTTGATCCTAATGATCTGAGTGGTCTGTTAGGTTTATATTCAGTGAACATATCTGCTATGTATTTAGGTCCTAGGCTATTGAGTGATTTATAAACGAGTAAAAGTACTTTCAAATCAATCCCAAATGTAACTGGAAGCCAGTGTAAGGACCTGAGGACTGGTGTGATATGCTCAGATTTTCTGGTTCTAGTCAGAATCCTGGCAGCAGCGTTCTGGTTGAGCTGCAGCTGTCTAATGGTCTTCTTGGGAAGGCCGGTGAGAAGACCATCACAATAGTCCACAAAAAAAGTTACAAAAGTTTCTCCAAGTCTTGACTGGAAACAAAACATCTAATTCTAAGTTTTTGAGATGATAGTATGCTGATTTAATTACTGCTTTGACATGACTACTGAAACTAAGGTCTGTCTCCAAAATCACACCAAGATTCCTGACCTGATTTTTAGTTGTTTGACCCCTAGAGTCAAGGTATGCATTCATCTTGAGAACTTCATCTTTGTTTCCAAATGCAATGATGTCAGTTTTTTCCTTTTTTAACTGAAGAAAGTTCTGGCACATCCAACTGTTAATTTAATCAATGCATTGGGAGAGGGAGTCAATGGGGCTGTAGTCATTTGGCGATAATGCTAGGTAAATCTGGGATTTTTCTCTGCAGAGAACTTCTCAACTTTATTCTTGATGTAATAAAGTGTATCTTCTGGCATCAAAACCCAAGACTGAGTGTGGTTCCTCAGATTAGCGGAGACGACACTACACCATACAGGAGGTTAAACAAGAAGTCAAGGAATTTTCAAACAGACAGTCTACGGCGGAATGATGTATTAGTGGCACAGAACGTGCACCTGATCGTGTCCGTACTGCTAAATACTGTAGACAATCTTCAGCAACAGGTGAAACTTCTGGGAGTTAAACTGGAAGATCAGGAAAATCGAAGTCATCTCAATAATGTGTGTCTTGTCAGTCTCCAGGAGGGCAAAAATATGGTGGGATTCCTTGAGAGATGGCTGTCTGAGGTATTGGAATAACTATCGAAAGAGCTCACTGTCGAGACCAAAATGCTTCCAGAACACTCATTATGTGCTTCTTGAATTCAAAAGACAAAGACAAAGTGCTACAAATCATGTAGGCTAAAGGCAAGGTAACATACGATGAACGCAAAGATAAGTTTTTTCAAGATATCGCCAGAGACACATCTGAAAATATGAAAATGCTTCAAAGTGAAGCAACAGCTTAAAGCCATGGACATCCGATATGGAACAGTCTTCCCTGCAAAGCTACAAGTCACTCACGCAGGGCAAGACCACACATTTGAGAGCCCAGCTGAGGTGGTGAATTTCATCCGCAACCTAAAGGATACAGGCGGTTAATATTTCAATCAAGAAGGCCGAATACAGAAGAAAAGAAACTTTCACGTAACTATTTTTTTTTCTCCTCTCTCTCTTTTCTTTGGGACTGATAATGCATTCAGAGTGTAATAGGACTGACTGACTCTGAGATTGGATCAATGGAACTCTATAGTTTTTTTTCTGTTATTCTATTTGTTATAATTTGCAGAATATTTTGAATCTGAGATAAGCTAATTGCTCTTGGATATTTCAACTGTTGCTATAGGCTGTTGTTCAGTTTCTAATATGTTCAGCCGTTTGTTTGTGGGAGCAACATAGCGCGAGTCATGAGTATACTCTCTACCAAGTATACTCGTGATTCACGGTATGCTGCTCCTTACAATAGGAACAGCGACACAAAGTGTTGAATCTTTGGTTTTTGTGTTAACACGGGTAAAATACTGGCGAGTTCAGAATACCAGTCCCAAGAGAAGCATCTTATGTTTTTTTTTTTTTTTTTTTTACCATTTTCCACTCACAGGGCAAATTTCACTTCATTTTAAACAGGCTAAGGGTCAAACTTGTCATATTAAGCGATTAATTTATGCACTAATACTGTAATGGGTTCTAATTCAGAGTTAAAAAATAATATCGTGGAATGTGAGAGGTTTGGGGAAATTAACTAAAATTAAGCAAGTAATGACCAGAATCAAACTACTCAATTCCTCAGTTGTATTTTTGCAAGAATGCCATATTTCTTCAAATGACATGATGCCAATACAAAGGCATTGGAAAGGTCAAATTTATTCAGCTTTATTTTCTCCTAACTCTAGGGGGGTTATGGTTTTAATGCATAAGTCAATTCCATTTCAGGTATAAGGTTTTAAAGGAATTAAAACAGCAAGACGTTACATAATAATTCAAGGTTCTGTTCTGAGTGAAAACATTATTTTGGAAAATGTGTACGGACCTAATTCAAATTGTCCAAGTTTTTTTTTGAAAATGTTTTTCTTCTTTACCAGGAAATTTGCTAATTGCTGGAGACTTTTACTGCACATTATCTCCTAGCCACTCAACAGTAAGGTGGAAAGCATTCAAGGCATATATTCGAGGTCAGATAATTTGTTATACAAGCTCAAAAACTAATAAACTTAAATAGAAGCTAAATTTATAAGAAAAATAAATTAAGCTTGTAGAGGAAAAGGCTTATTCAGACACCTTATATACTGTACATCATGAACTTCTTAAACTTAGGGCTCAAAACAATATCCTCTCCATAACAAAAGCTGAAAATAGCTTAAGGTTGAAACAATCTTTCTACGAACATGGATATAAGGCAGGAAAATTATTAGCATGGCAAATAAAATAAAAAAACTCAGAAAAAGCCATTAATAGTATTCAAAATTTAAATAAGAAATAACATCTAATCCTTCAGAGATATATAATGCTTTTGTTTCATTTTATAAAGAGTTATATAAGTCTGAGTCAGCACATTTAATTGAAGACCGAGCTTCCACGCATATCAGAAGATAACAATTATTTAGATAAAATATTAGAAGAAAGTGAAGTCTTAGAATCTATATTAAAGCTAAAGAATGGAAAATCAGCGGGCCCTGATGGTCTGCCAATTTACATATATAAGCTTTTTAAAAACAAATTGGTTGGTCCTCTAAAGGAAATGTACATAGAATAATTTAAAAATGGCCATTTACCACCTACGTTGAGAAGTGCCTTAATTACCTTCATTTTAAAACCCGATAAATCTCCTACCAAATGCGAGTCATACAGACCAAACTTTACTCAATACAGATGTTAAGATCATGCCAAAATCTTGGTGTCAAGATTAGAGAAATGCCTACCATCTGTAATGGGTATAGACCAAAATGGTTTTATCAAAAATAGTCGAGCTACTCATAATATTAGA
Source organism: Sinocyclocheilus grahami (assembly GCF_001515645.1). Lineage (NCBI taxonomy): Eukaryota > Metazoa > Chordata > Actinopteri > Cypriniformes > Cyprinidae > Sinocyclocheilus > Sinocyclocheilus grahami. Next base: position 649,449 of record NW_015505946.1, read on the forward strand.
CGAGTCTTAAACATTCTGTATGAAAAAAGGGAAGCCTCTGACACATGAAAACCCAAAAAGCGTTTGATAGGGTAGAGTGGCAATACATGAATGACGTATTGACTTGTTTTGGTTTTGGAGATTCTTTTCTTTGTTGGGTCAATATTATATACTTCAAACTAATAGCTGAAGTTAGGACAAACAATACAATATCAAGACCTTTCAATATACATAGAGGCACACGATAAGGATGCCCTTTGTCGCCGATGCTTTTTATTTTAGCGCTAGAGCCCTTAGCAGTTGCAGTCAGAAGCAACTCTATCATTAAGTGCATTAAAATTAAAGATTTTGATCATTGAATAGCACTATATGCAGACGCTCTATCTTTTTTTAAAGTCAAATCCAACTCTTCAGTGTTGTCTTTTAAAATCATATAGACATAGTGTCGGAAGGACACCACATGTTTCAGCAGGGAAGACTTGCTCCCAATTGCAATCATTTTTATTGTCGAAACTAATTTGCCATAACGCAACAGCATTTCCGCCAAAACCTCATTTGTTATAAATGGAGGCACATTTGATAACGTTACACGTTTCGACGGAGCTGAAAGGGGAAGCACCTGAGTGAATTTCCATTAATTTCTACGCCTGTTTCCACCAGTTGATTCGCCAATTCAATCGTCTTAACAAATATAACAATGGCACTATTCATCCTTGAGGCTGACAAAATTGTTTAAAAACTGGGAGCAAAGAACCCAGCACTTCAACCACTTCACCACTAAATACAAAAACAAAACAAAACAAAAAATATATACAGTGGGTACGGAAAGTATTCAGACCCCCTTAAATTTTTCACTCTTTGTTATATTGCAGCCATTTGCTAAAATCATTTAAGTTATATTTTTTCCTCATTAATGTACACACAGCACCCCATATTGACAGAAAAACACAGAATTGTTGACATTTTTGCAGATTTATTAAAAAAGAAAAACTGAAATATCACATGGTCCTAAGTATTCAGACCCTTTGCTCAGTATTTAGTAGAAGCACCCTTTTGATCTAATACAGCCATGAGTCTTTTTGGGAAAGATGCAACAAGTTTTTCACACCTGGATTTGGGGACCCTCTGCCATTCCTCCTTGCAGATCCTCTCCAGGTCTGTCAGGTTGGATGGTAAACGTTAGTGGACAGCCATTTTTAGGTCTCTCCAGAGATGCTCAATTAGGTTTAAGTCAGGGCTCTGGCTGGGCCATACAAGAACAGTCACAGAGTTGTT
>NW_015505946.1:651101-652257 GCF_001515645.1 Sinocyclocheilus grahami
CAAACGTCTTCCATTTAAGGTTTATGGAGGCCACTGTGCTCTTAGGAACCTTAAGTGCAGCAGAATTTTTTTTGTAACCTTGGCCAGATCTGTGCCTTGCCACAATTCTGTCTCTGAGCTCTTCAGGCAGTTCCTTTGACCTCATGATTCTCATTTGCTCTGACATGCACTGTGAGCTGTAAGGTCTTATATAGACAGGTGTGTGGCTTCCCTAATCAAGTCCAATCAGTATAATCAAACACAGTTGGACTCAAATGAAGGTGTAGAGCCATCTCAAGGATGATCAGAATAAATGGACAGCACCTGAGTTAAATATATGAGTGTCACAGCAAAGGGTCTGAATACTTAGGACCATGTGATATTTCAGTTTTTCTTTTTTAATAAATCTGCAAAAATGTCAACAATTCTGTGTTTTTCTGTCAATATGGGGTGCTGTGTGTACATTAATGAGGAAAAAAAATTAACTTAAATGATTTTAGCAAATGGCTGCAAATATAACAGAGTGAAAAATTTAAGGGGGTCTGAATACTTTCCGTACCCACTGTATATAAAGAAAAAAGAAGAAAAGAAAGAATAAACACTCGTACCTCACACTCCTGCTGACGCACTCAACGCTCCACCCACTCACTCGCACATGCGCAAACAGAGAGAGAGAGAGACAGAGGAGAGAAGAGCACAGGAGAAAGAGAGAGAGACAGAGTAGAGGAGAGCACAGGAGAGAGACAGAGGAGAGAAGAGCACAGGAGAGAGAGACAGAGGAGAGAAGAGCACAGGAGAGAGAGACAGAGGAGAGGAGTGCACAGGAGAGAGAGAGAGACAGAGGAGAAAAGAGCACAGGAGCGAGAGAGCGACAGAGGAGAGAAGAGCACAGGAGAGAGAGAGAGACTGAGGAGAGAAGAGCGCAGGAGAGAGAGACAGAGGAGAGAAGAGCACAGGAGAGAGAGACAGAGGAGAGGAGTGCAGGAGCGAGAGAGAGACAGAGGAGAGAAGAGCACAGGAGAGAGAGACAGAGGAGAGGAGTGCACAGGAGAGAGAGAGAGACAGAGGAGAAAAGAGCACAGGAGCGAGAGAGCGACAGAGGAGAGAAGAGCACAGGAGAGAGAGAGAGACTGAGGAGAGAAGAGCACAGGAGAGAGAGACAGAGGAGAGAAGAGCA
>NW_015505947.1:0-505 GCF_001515645.1 Sinocyclocheilus grahami
GTGTCTGCAGAAAATTGGAGCCAGGTTATGCAGGGCTTGTCCTGGCTTTTTCTTAGAAAGCAGCGAGCAGAAAATTGTAATGGGCTCCTAATCCACAGCTTTTCATACTTGTGTCTGTCGTCTTAGACCTGTGGAGAACACATAGTCAAGATATTCATTCCCACTGACCCTGGATCAGTCGGCCAACTGTTCCCAGTGACATCCAGTTCTCTTGGTGTCAGAGGATTAATCAGACGGAGAAAATCCTCAGACATTTATATCCAGATTAATGTCTCAGAGCTGTCAGCTTGGAGCGGAGAGAGAGAAATGTGCTTGATGTTCTGCTCACAGCACATAAATATGCAAATCCAGGTCTTGACCTTTGTTTTGTTTCAATATAAGCTCATTTTGTTTCTACCTGGGATGCTGTTCAAATGAAGGTACAGTTCTTTGGACAGTGGTTGTTGACTTCTGCTCGCTCCCCATGTACTGTAGCTCTTACATTTACATTTAGTCATTTTGCAGA
>NW_015505947.1:2249-17135 GCF_001515645.1 Sinocyclocheilus grahami
TTAACATGAATAGTTTGTGAAGTGCCTATAAGCTATATTTTCACACCATTTGTAAATGTAAAAATCAGCATTAGCTAATATGTGAACTGAAGTTTAATGACATTTGTAAGCATTCAAAAGTACTTTAACCAATTAGCTTATAAATATTGTTGTTTTATAATATTTGTAGATTTTTAAAAACGCATTGAAAGTTTAATGATATTTGTAAACATGAACTAATGATCCGTTAAGCATTATATAATGTTTGTTAACGATTTATTAATGAAGCTTTAAATCATTGTAAACCATCTGTCAAAATCATTTGAAGATTTAAAAAAAAAAAATCCATGATCATATGAATTGAAAGTTCAATGACATTTGTAAGCATTTCAATTTACATTAAATAATGATCTGTTAATCATTTGGTTATATTTAATAAGTTCATTAGTTAACATTAACAAGCACATTATCTCATATTTCTAGATATGTGAATATATGTTAAGTAATGATTAGTTAAACATTATATAATGTCTGTTAATGATTTATTAATGAAAGTTATTATAAAGTGTTACCAAATTTTTTTTTTATTTTAATTTTTTTAAATTTAGGATGAAGTCAAGTAGCGTCGAAAGGGATGAGTTTTCAGCTGTCGCTTGACAATTGTCAGGGATTCAGCATTCTGTATAGGGGTGGAAAGATCATTCCACTAGCCAGGAATGGTGAACGAGAATGTTCTAGAATGTGATTTTGAGCCTCTCTGTGATGGTACCACGAGGCATCACTCACTAGCGGATCTCAGACTTCTGGAGGGGAGGTAGATTCGTAGTAGTGAGTGGAAGTAGGCGGGTGCTGATTATGCAAGCATCAATGTAGGCGGGTGCTCTATTTGCAAGCATCAATGTCTTGAACTTGATGCGAGCCGCAACCTGTAGCCAATGCAAACCTGCAAGATCGAGCAGTCTTTGAAATGTGGTCTTTGAAGGTCAGCTGGTCATCAAAGATTACACCAAGATTTCTGACCGAATTTGATGGGGTAATTGTAGACGAACTTAGCTGGATGGTGAAATCATGCTGTAGAGTTGGAGTGGCAGGGAAGACAAGAAGCTCAGTCTTTGCCAGGTTGAGCTGTAGGTGATGTTCTTTCATCCATGCCGAGATGTCCGCCAGGCAGCCTGAGATCCGTGCAGCTACCGTTGGATCATCTGGTTGAAATGAGAGATAGAGCTGTGTGTCATCAGCATAGCAATGGTAGGAGAAGCTCTTGAGCAAGGCATTTAACCCCAGGTTTCTCTAAAGGGACTGTACCTGCATTAATGTCCTGCAGTGTACTTTAAATAACAAGTGTCTGTTAAATGACAAGTATAAAGATTTGTAATTGCAATTATGCCGCCCTTGTCCAAACAGTTTCAAAAGGGTTAATTCAAACTGTCAGTTCATTACAATATAATGGTGTTCATTATAAAGATGTAAATTACAGTGGGCAGATATTTTGCTGAGTGAATTAGCTCAGGTAAGGTGATTTATAGTTGATCTTTTATATCAGCTTTTTGGATAACCGGGGTAGTTGTAGCTCAAGATGCGAAGGAATAGTTTAAATAATAATGAACATTGTCATATTTCACTCAACCTTTATGATTTTCTTTCTAATGTTATCCCTTGAACTTTCCAGAAATAAAGTGCACAAATTGTGAGACTTTTATGATGCTTCTGCACCATTTTTGAAGCTTGAAAGACGTTTATTATTCCATACATTAAATGAATGGAAAAGACCATGGATAATTATTTATAATGCCTCATGCTTTATTCCATAGAAACAGTTTTATTATACTGCTTGTTAATTAAATGCTGAGCAAATTATGACACAATGTTCATCTTTAGGTGCACCATTCCCGAAAGGTAGACTTTCTGGAAGTGATTTTCTGGTGATGTGGTTCTACTCAGGTTTGACAATGGTCAGTCATTCAGAGGATTGTTTTGTGTAACGGGTTATAGAAGATGATCAGGTGCACGTGATTGAATCTTCTGAACAGAAAATGCATGAATGGTTGTTGTACATGCATGCACGCTATCCAGGCACTTTCACACTTACACGCTAAAACACATGGCTGAGATGTTAGAGATATGCTCAGGCATCTGTTGTTAATCCCTTGCCATTACTTTGAATATAGGATGAAACACTGTAGGTACATGATTCACATAATTATAAAATTCCTCAAAGCGTTGACTGTACTCTCATATAAACCTGTTGTTGACTGCATACTGTTCTTGCTTTTTCTCCAAATGTGAATTGACAGCGCATTTCGCTTCAATTTACGTTTAAAGCATGAAGTGCCACAGAGCTCCAGTTCATCAGGATGATTCCTTTTGGCCAATTTCCCAGACAAATTAAGGAAGCAGACAGAAGTCCACAGAGATCCGAGCACAGTTGAGACGATGTTATCACAGCCCACAACAGCCTCTCACAGACCTCAATCCATTTCACCTCTTTTAAACAAACACCAGATGTTCATCCGATTTGCCTCGGTACATAGATCAGTTGCGTGTGGTGGACTTGTGAATAAGGAGTCAAAGTCCCCTCTCTAAATGTGAGGAATTTTTTATCATTCAATTCATGTGATGTTTACATGAGTTTGGTTAGATATGAAAGACCAGTTATCATACACTATCATCAAACAGCCAGTGCTATAATATTGCTATTAGAATTTACAGTAACACTATTTATTTATAAATCCTAGTCACATCAATAAAAAATAAACAGTTAAAAAGATAAAATTATTATTTATTTAAATGTATTTATAATGATGATGATAATATTAACAATAACAATATTAATAATAATAGCGAATTTGATTTTGACTTAGTTTGGTTCAACAAATTATACTGTGTAAATTAATTTCTAAAAAAAAAAAAAAATTCTCTCCAGTGTTTTTCGCTTATTCTACGTGCAGCACAGTGGCAGTATTGTCAGAAATGCTTTGTTTATATTTGCTTCCTGACTAACCTGTGACAGAATTTAAGTTATCAATATTTAGAGTCAGGTGTGTTAAAAAGTCCCTCTTTATCTTCCAAACACACACACACACACACACACACACACACACAGCCACTACTGCAAACACTTCAAACAATGCATGAGAGTTATTTTTCTTTTCTGTGGGTAATTACAGTAGATCTGTTTCAATGTGGATTTTACTTATTAACTCATACGTCATTTGGCACGTTTGTATCTGTGGTATCGGTTTCTTTCCGGAGTATCTGCTCTCGTGGTGGTTGGGTTCAGCAGTATTGGCACTGAGGTTGGCAAAAGAGTCCTCTGGGCGATATTAGAAGCACGGAAGTAGCAGGATTGGGCTAATTTAACACCGTATTGGCTTATTGTACAAAACATGTATCAGTAGCCTATGAGAACAGACCCTCCCGGACCTCTCTTTCACAGTGTACAATTATCTCATGCTGGGCTAGTGGTCAGACTAAATGATGTCCTTTTGTTCCACTAATGCTTCTAAGTCTGTCAAACACTCGGCAGGGCTGCTGTGGGCTACGTCTGTCTCTGTTAATGGCTAGTGTGGAACTGATCTATTTCAACCAATTTCAATAAGGAACTCTTAAAGATATTACCTAAACGGCCAGTAGCCATAAGCACTGAGGAAAATGATGTTAACACCCTTCTGATTATTAGGTAACATAATGGAGAAAATTGAATGCTATTACTCAGAAGTTATCCAATAACTCTTATAGTCTCACAGATCAGACAAATAGATGGGCCCTCGTGGGTTTCTTATTTTCTAAAAGTCTATATACTTCAATATAATTGATTTTTCAAATTTTTTGGGCCACATTTGTTTTGTAGGCTGTAATTTAGCCATCTGTGTGGCTGTGGAGGACAGATGTGGGGGTGGTGCGCTCATGACTTGCTTATTTTAGTCTGTCATGTCTAAGTGATAGGCTGCAGATGTGCAGCTCCAGCGGCTCAGTGGCAGAAATTGTCTTGCTCTTGGTTGCAGATGAATTTCATTGTTACCACCAACACCATTAGCAGACTGATCAAGATGCATACTTTTTTAAAATGTATTATTACTTAGGCTAACTTTTAAGTTCATGTGTTTATAAAAACTGCTGTGCCAGTCAATGTTGGTGCAATATGTTACAAGTAAAGTGTGTAATGTAATCAGGTTTTGTTCTGGCCTGAAACTCACAGGTGCAACCATTGTCTAAATTGGCCAATTTTGTTACAATCAAATCTTGTTTTCTTTTGGTTGAACCTTTTGGCATTTGATATCATCATCAGTTAGCTCCTGATGTGAAGGTTATTACAGAAAAGCAGGTCAATTTTGCCAAGATGGCGCATGAAGTGAGAGAAATGTTAATTATAATTCCTTCAATACCAAAAAGTATGAATAGAAAATAGTTAATTCTAGTTCAGTCTAATTAAACATATCTGAATCCACAAATCACCAAGTCTGTCCTATGTCTTGTGTTTTGCTCCCCACATGTTCAATGACCCTGTTTTCCCCCTCATGTTTGATTATGTTTATTGATCCCATGTGTTTCTCGTCAAGTCCTGTGTATTTAAAGTGTTTCCCGTTCTAGTTTCTTTGTCTGGTATTGAGTGTTCGTCAATCCTCTCCCTACGTGTGTGTTCCTGCCTGTTTGAAAGACGCCCTCAGGACTGTTCGGACAATGCGGTGAATCAGAGGTAAAAAAACTGTATAAATACTGTTCAGTTTCTTGCACAGACCGATCGTTTCGTGTCTTTACACATCAATGTATCGTCACAAGCTGCAGGGTTTAATTTGGTTTTGTTTGTGTATGTTTTTTTGACTCTCAAAACTGTGATTCCCATTCACTTCCATTATAAGACTGACAGAATGCAACGGTTTGAGTTAAAAAAAATCTTTGTTTGTGTTCAACTGAAGAAACAAAGTCACCTACATCTTGGATGCCCTGGGGGTAAGCAGATACACATCAAATTTTTATTTTTGGGTGAACTATCCCTTTAAGCCTTGCATTCCTCAACACATCTCTAATAGCTAAAAGAGAACCATCACAATCTCCCCCTCTTCCATTGTGGAAGTGGTTATGAGTAATATTACCCATGGCTGGATTACCATGGATGCTCACTTTGAAAATAGTATGCCCAGGGCGCCCTAATAATATACTTTTTCTGGTGCATTTTCAGTGAACTATAATTTGGAACATGCTAATTTTAATCTGGCATACTATTTATGGGTAGCATGCGAATTGGAATGTACTGATGTATTAAATGTCTTAATTCAAGAGAACCGTCACAAACGGGAGTCTAGAAGGACCAAACAAACAATAGCTGCTGTAGACTGTTGTGTTGTTTATCACAAATGTTGTTATTGTAGCTTGACCTAAGTGTTACTATTTTTCAGTAAAAATGGATTATATGTTTTCAGAGAGGCTAATTTCAGCATGTCTCTCTCCCCTCTGGCATTACGGCCCTCAGAGCTCAGCCAATAGAGGTCTGTAGCAAATTGAATAATGGCAGAGGGTTAAGCTGAGCATCTGGCAGACCCAGGTGTGTTTGTACATCTGCTTGTGTGTGTGTCTTTCTGCGGAAGTGTGATTGCGTGTTCTATACACCACCCCCTGCTGGCGGTTGGACTACAGCACCTCTCTTAGTGGCCAGGGGCTGCCAATACCCATCAGCGTCAGTGTGGGCAGCCCGCTGGGTGCCTAGAGCTGAAGTAATGCGCCGCCAGCGAGCTTCAGCAGCGCCATGCTAATGTGTGCAAACCAGGATGAAGGGGAAACATAGGTGAGCACCTAGGAGGGAAGCATAGAACGGCCACTCACATGCAGACCAGGCCAACTTCATGCATAAATATTTGATAAAGCAATTATGTGTATGTGTGGCCATGTCTCGGATGGGTTTGTTCATGCTTTCTGGTCTTTTGTGACTTTTTACAGTGTTTTAATTGTTGAAGACATGTGGTCCACTGTAAATGATGTGTCTGTTCTCTCGGTTGGAGTATAGTGGAGCTTTAAAGACAGCAAAATTATATTGTTATTAATATTATTGTTGTTGTTAATAATAATAATTTAATATATATTATTTTTATTTTTTATTGCTATTGTATATTATATTATTTTTTATATATTTAATATGTAAATTTTTTGTGTATATATATATATATATATATATATATATATATATATATATACACAGTATAGTATCGTCACAAGCTGCAGGGTTTAATTTGGTTTTGTTTGTGTATGTTTTTTTGACTCTCAAAACTGTGATTCCCATTCACTTCCATTATAAGACTGACAGAATGCAACGGTTTGAGTTAAAAAAAATCTTTGTTTGTGTTCAACTGAAGAAACAAAGTCACCTACATCTTGGATGCCCTGGGGGTAAGCAGATACACATCAAATTTTTATTTTTGGGTGAACTATCCCTTTAAGCCTTGCATTCCTCAACACATCTCTAATAGCTAAAAGAGAACCATCACAATCTCCCCCTCTTCCATTGTGGAAGTGGTTATGAGTAATATTACCCATGGCTGGATTACCATGGATGCTCACTTTGAAAATAGTATGCCCAGGGCGCCCTAATAATATACTTTTTCTGGTGCATTTTCAGTGAACTATAATTTGGAACATGCTAATTTTAATCTGGCATACTATTTATGGGTAGCATGCGAATTGGAATGTACTGATGTATTAAATGTCTTAATTCAAGAGAACCGTCACAAACGGGAGTCTAGAAGGACCAAACAAACAATAGCTGCTGTAGACTGTTGTGTTGTTTATCACAAATGTTGTTATTGTAGCTTGACCTAAGTGTTACTATTTTTCAGTAAAAATGGATTATATGTTTTCAGAGAGGCTAATTTCAGCATGTCTCTCTCCCCTCTGGCATTACGGCCCTCAGAGCTCAGCCAATAGAGGTCTGTAGCAAATTGAATAATGGCAGAGGGTTAAGCTGAGCATCTGGCAGACCCAGGTGTGTTTGTACATCTGCTTGTGTGTGTGTCTTTCTGCGGAAGTGTGATTGCGTGTTCTATACACCACCCCCTGCTGGCGGTTGGACTACAGCACCTCTCTTAGTGGCCAGGGGCTGCCAATACCCATCAGCGTCAGTGTGGGCAGCCCGCTGGGTGCCTAGAGCTGAAGTAATGCGCCGCCAGCGAGCTTCAGCAGCGCCATGCTAATGTGTGCAAACCAGGATGAAGGGGAAACATAGGTGAGCACCTAGGAGGGAAGCATAGAACGGCCACTCACATGCAGACCAGGCCAACTTCATGCATAAATATTTGATAAAGCAATTATGTGTATGTGTGGCCATGTCTCGGATGGGTTTGTTCATGCTTTCTGGTCTTTTGTGACTTTTTACAGTGTTTTAATTGTTGAAGACATGTGGTCCACTGTAAATGATGTGTCTGTTCTCTCGGTTGGAGTATAGTGGAGCTTTAAAGACAGCAAAATTATATTGTTATTAATATTATTGTTGTTGTTAATAATAATTTAATATATATTATTTTTTTTATTGCTATTCTTAATATAGAATTGTTTTGGTATATTTAATATGTATATTTTTATAATATATATTTTTGTATATATTCATTATTGTTCAAAAGTTTGGGTCAGTAAGATTTTCTCTCTTAATGTTTTTCAGTAAGGATGCATTTAATTGATCTAAAGAGATGGTTTGACATTTATAATGTTACCAAAGGTTTCTGTTTCAAATAAATGCTGTTCTTTTGAACTTTCTATTCATAAATAATCCTGAAAAAAATGTATCACAGTTTCCACAAAAATACTAGGCAGCACAACTGTTTTAAACATTGATAATAATAAATGTTGAATCTTGAGCAGCAAATCAGTGTATTAGAATGATTTCTAAGGGATCATGTGACACTGGAGACTGAAGTAATTCAACATTGCCATCACAGGAATAAATTTAAAAAATGTAAAAATAATTTAATATATTTTAATAAAAAGTTTAAATTTCACAATTTGATTCTCATTCACAAGCTTGCAATTAGATTTGATTACTGGTTCGATTCGATATAGATTATTTTGGATACATATCAGGTACAGTACATGCCACATTTAATGAAGAACACAAAACACTTAATGAAGTGTAATTTTTAAAATAATAAAGTTACAATTACATAATAATGCTTCTACTTCAATTGTTTTTTTTTTAAAATATAAACATTTAAATGGTGGCTGTCTAAAACTTGATGAATTTATTCAAACATAAATTAAACATTGAAGAACAGTAAAAATTATAATGAATATGTTATATGGTGCATATATTTAGCAAAATGCCCCTCTCTACAGTTTATTTTTCTAGCTTACTAATGAATTTATGGTCACTGAATATGTTTTTTCTGAGGTAAATGTGACGTTACGTGACACATTGTTTACAAGCCGTTATATTGACGTTTTTGCATGGCTGAAACACTAATTGAGAGATTACATGAGACAGGATTGTAAAGTTGTGCTCTTTCCTTTAACTTACCTTCGGATGTTTAGTCATGATTATTTTGTGCTGAAACTGGTATTAATGTGGAGGAGATGATCAGTTCACATGCGCCTCGCGCTGCCGCTTTTACTGAACTGAGGCGCGCCGCGCTCACAGCGATCTGTCACTCCACATTATTATATTGTTCCGTAAAAATGAGAATCGATTAAAATTTATTTATCGATATTTTTTACCAAGCCCTAAGATTAACATTGAAAACTGTTATTTTTGTACAGTTGTAATTGTAAGAATATCAAAAACAATACAATATGAAACAATACAAAGTCTGAAAGTCTCTACTGTGCTAGACAAACAACCGTGTGTGTTTGTTCTCTCACTTAGGATTTCTTGTTTCAGAGCTGTACTATCGGATGAGCTGTCAGATTGTGTAACCACATGTGACAGTGATGTTTTAAACGGCTACAAAATAAAGCCCCGAAAGAAAACGGGGTGTCTAGTGATAACAAAAACCTGAATGCAAAAGCAAATGCTTTTAGATAGATCAAACCTCTGGTGAATCAATCAGCAGGTGCTCTAATGGGACGATGTGGCTGAACTCTTCGCGAACAGCGTTGTGTGAAGAGATGGCTCCTTGTGGAGATGGCCTTGACCCTGAGTCACAGACTGACTTACTGTGACAAAAGCGTCTTGTCAAAATGTCACACCTTTGCTTCCAGACTGCTGCTGTCCCCCAGACTTCAGCTTGTCCGCTGTCATCCATTCTGACACGGGACCTGGATTTGCTCTCAACATTGCGGCCCTGCAAACATGTTCAGCCAATAGAGAGGGGAGGCTGGAACAGCGGGAAGAGGCGAGAGACTCATGTTTGAGATTTCAGATTGCACACAAGTACAGATGGAGGGAGGGGACAGAGTAAAGAAGTTGTTATTGTCAAACTCTTCGTCATGTGTTTGGTGGCTTCATTGTAATGAAGTCAACAGCTACTCAAAGTTTTTGTCTAGATGAGCATGTAGTCTAAGCAACAATTAGCTATTAGCAATAATGACAGACCTGTTTCAACATCATACAGTAGCTCTGTTCCAAGACCTAGTGTGCTACATCAATGCCTACATAGGCAGCTGCTTTTTGAGACATCAACTTAATTGTCCTACATTTGGAAAGTTCTACATAGCAACTCATAGCATAGCATTTCGACATGTGATCGGCAATTGAAGTGAAAATGAAAATTCATCATATCTTTTTTCTAAATGCATGTTATTGCTCTTTTTTTTTGCAAAGGATTCCTCGTATATGATTTATGTTTAATTTATTATTATTATTATTTAATAAATCAAAATATCATAACTCAGATCTTTTGGGGAAATTACAGACTTCTCTCTGGTGATGTATGCTGGACTTCTCAGATCGCTTCCTTTGCTTAAATCCCATCCCTTTTTTACAATTGACTGCAAACTTTCATTCAGATCTGCAGCCATCTTTAATAAAGATTGATTTAGCATGTTGCTAAGCTAACAGCATGATACTATAAGCATAAAAATACACAGCACACAAAGAATAGATAAATATTTATGCATTGTCATGGGTTGTTGCAATGAAGACAGATGAATACGAGGAGCAGCGTCCCAACACAAAGTTTAATAAGAAAGTGACAAGTAGACAGGCGGTGACCGTGATTTCACCAAGTACAACATGTTTATAATCGGCATTGGCCACTTTGGATTTTTTTTCACTAAGCTTTCAATTTTATTTAATATATTTTATATGTTATAAAGTATTTAGTAGTTAGTAGTAATAAAGTAGTATTTAAGTTATTGTCGTTCTTTTTTTAATGCAGACACAGCAGGACAATTAATTTATTTATATATATTTTTTGCCCGTGATTTATTTTGTTATCTGATTTGCATAGTTCCTTTACAGAACTTATAAAACAGTGCAGACACCAAATATTTTTTTAAAATTAGTTTATTTAACGAAGACAGTAATAAATATTATTGTAAATGCACAGAGTTAGCTAAAGACTATCTGTAATACTAGTCACCCTAAAAAATATATAAGATTGAAATTACGAAATAATTAAAATTATGTTGTAAAAATATACAAAAAAATCAGCCGTTTCAAGAAGAGCATTTCTCCAGAGCACTGGCAATTTTTCCACTATTTTTTTTTTTTAATAATTATTTTCTTCTTTTTGACTGTGCTCCTGTGGCGCTGGTGTAGGAATTAAATGCATTAGAGGTATAAACGAGCACATTAAATTAAGACTATAACTGCTGGGCTGCTGTAATGGTGATAATGAAAGGGGTGATTGCTGAGAGCTGAATGGACATGTAATGTTAAAAGGAGTGAGACCTACATTCTGAGAATACAAATCCAGTTAACAGTCAGAGTTCTCCATCACTACTCAGTGTTTTACTGTACATGGTTATTTACTGCTCCCACTATAATATTATTTACCCTCTTATGACAGAATGGAAGACCGCTTTTTTTCTCCTGCCATATCCTTCTGTAATACCAAATAATGGAAGGAGACAGGAGACATGTGATGCTTTTCATTACATTTTGTCACTCCGCTTTGTGTCATGCCTAAGAATTCCTCCTAAGCACAGTAAAATCACTGTAATGCATGGCCTCTTTAGGCTTATTGCTTTAAGCACTAAGCATCCTTTTACAACAAGCAATCAGGTAAGACTACAGGGCTTATTGAATATTAATGAGATGACAGAACATCATTAACATTCAGGAGCAAGCTAGTAAGTCTTATAATTAAGTGTTCCTCCCAATTTTTCAGACCATGTTGACGACATATATGTAGATTGTCCTCAACAAAGTTCACAGAAGTTTGGATGAATAGCGGAGGAGTTCATTGTGTGTGTGTGAGAGACAAAAGAAAGGAAGGGAGGGAGAGAAGGACTGAGGAATCACACTGTTGAAAGTCAGTTAGATGGTAATTAAAAAAGACAGGAACTTCTTCAGCTGGGCTTAACGTGACTGGTAGAATGCTGCCATTAGTGAAGAAAAACAGTCTTGAAAGTACAGAAAAAGATTTGTTTGTTAATACATTTTAATGTGTTTGATTTGTTTGTTTAAATATATACATTTTGAAATATGAACATTTGATTTTTATAATGTATTTTTTTAATTGACCAAAATGTTTTTTTTTTAATGGGATAAAGTTTGGTCTGTTACAGTTAAACAAGTTTTCATTATTTTTTAACAGTCAACTAAAATAGTATTTTTTGTGTAAAATTATATTTCAAAGTAAAAGTGACTAGAACGAATATCACAAAATATTGACTGAATTTAAAGGATGAAATTCATTGCAAGAACCACAGCAAGCAAATAAAACTGTATAAAAATAACATTGAACTTATGAGATGATTTTGAACGTTTATGCATTGCAATCACAGAGTGAATGACATGAATATGTGGCAAAGTTTTTTGTCTTGCTCATTAGTCTAGTTTTTCTTTTTTTTTTCTTCGAGAGAATAATGATCTAAAATCCATTAGCAAGTGTTATCTCTCTGAATAAGTTGATGAGTAAATAAGTACAGCACGTCTTGTGATTTCCTGATGTCCCCTTTAAACTTGAGAAACAATGGTAGTTAAAGGGGCATTAAGCAGGACTTGGAACACTGAGAGAAGCTTGTGCAGTCTGGAAAATCACTGATGTGGCAGATTCGGACAGGATTAAATTACTGGGAAGCTCTGGTTATAATTGCATAATTTATCAAACTAATCCCATCCGAATAAGGCTTTACTCCCTCCTTCCATCTTTTGCGCAGTGGACAGTGCCCCTATTATGCATTTTTGAAAATTACCTTTCATGCAGTGTGTAACACAGCTGTATGTTAATGTAAACAGTCTGCAAAGTTGTAAAGCTGAAAGTTCATCATAAATAAAGTTATTGTCTCTCAAAAGAAAGAGTCGACTCTGAACTGCTGAAACGAGTCGTTTTAAAGGCGTAATGTGACGTTGGTAAAAAATAACATTATTTAGTGTAATGCAATGTGTTCACGTGGTTTAAGGTTAAAAAATACATTATTTTCCACATACAGTACATTATTGTTTCTCCTCTATGCCCCGCCTTTCTGAAACGCGTCGATTTTTACAAAGCTCATCGTTCTGAAAAGCAAGGTGTGCTCTGATTGGCCAGCTATCCAGTGCGTTGTGATTGGCCGGATACCTCAAGCGTGTGACAGAAATGTTATGCCCCTTACCAGGTTCAGGAAACTTTCCTCCGTAAATGTGCTGCACATGAAATCGGATCATATGACCCCTTTAAATTTGAATCCCATTCTGCGAATTTCACAAGTCATAAATTCCTACATTTGCAAACTTCAAACGCTGTAGCTGCCTGGTTTGTGTGGATAACTAATGTCGAGAAGACGCTGTGCTCTGCACTGTGAAAGTGAATTCGGTTTATTTTTACTTCCAAGGGATGTGAAGAATCAGTGGTTAAAATTCATCTTTACTGCAATACCGCAGCTGTATAATCACAACATTTTGCTGTGTTCCTGTCATTTCACTGAGGACTGCATCTCCAATCTCCACGAGTTCAACGCGGGATTCGTAAACCGGTTGTCTTTGAAAGATGGGTCAGTGCCTAATTTGTTTGGAACAGTTTGCTCTCAGTTATAATCTCGGACGACTCATGGTACACTCTCAGAAATTAAGGTACAACAGCTGTCACTGGAGCGGTACTTTTTCAAAAGGTGCATATTAGTACTTAAAATGTGCATATTAGAACCTAATAGGTACAAAAGTGTACCTTTTGAAAAGGTACCGCCCCAGTGACAGCTGTTGTACTTTTATTTCTGAATTGATACAGGTAGACTTCGGTTTCCAGCACTTCTCATTTATATCTATGGTATCCACAAATCTTATTTGATTTTCGCACAACACTGACAGAAAACTCAATGATGTCAAGGATGTGATGTGATTGGTTATCAAAGCAGATATGATCCAAGTTGGCCGTTAAGCTTTCTTCAGAAGTAGAGCCATCGACTTTGGTATCTCCCAATACAGAGACCATCTAGATGCAAGAAAAATTAGCTACTTATAAATATTGCATTGCGTGTAAATTGCCATTAAGACTGTAATCTCATTATAGTATCATTGGGACGGTGGCCTGTTAATCAGGCTCTTTCATCCTGGCATATGAAATATAGACCAACAGATCACGGAGCCGCTGATGGGCCGTCACGCCAGAGCTGCAGCTTTCGCGTGGCGAGCTCATTAGCGGCAGCTATTCAGCTCTTCACATCCACCGCCGGTATTCACCTAAAGAGTGACAGACCCCAGCCTTCCGCTCTGCAAATTACCATCACAAAATGCCCCAGACTCTACCTATTAATAATGCAATTAGCTCCCTTTCTCCTGGCCGCCAGCTTCTATTGTGTGGCCTTTGAGGCCTCCAACACATTTGTTTGTTCTCTCGTGACACCTGTAGTTGCTTGCTTTTTGTCAGGACTGACTCGCGACTTTCTGAACATACCGGCATGGATATTGAAAATAGTCTGTATTTTTTGGTGATGCTGAAAATCAGATGAATAGTCAGTAAATTTGGAGCTTGAATTGAGTTTTGATTGAGTTTCATCTCATTAATGCAGTGACGCGGGGTCTGATTATCAGTGACGGAGAGGCATGTTAGAGGCGTTATTTATACCCCACTTGTAGTGGTATTCATTAAACATAATGATGAGCAAATGAGCCAAGCCACATCAAGATGAGAACAGCATCTCCTCTAGTCTTGCCTTTTCCTCATGTTTGTCCTTCCTCTTCTTCACACTTTATAAACCTTTATCTTTGTTGTCCAGTCTCTATCTTCAAGTCACTTTGTCACTTTGTCACTCTGTTCTTTGTCTGATTACACCAAGATGTATTTTTCATATTCTGAGAGTGTGAGAGCAGAGTTATGTTAACTTATAATCGTCTGTCATGGTGTCCCATACTTGGAATTTGTGCTCTGCATTTAACCCATCCAAGTAAACACACACACACGCACACACACACACACACACACACACCCACCGTGAACACCCACCCGGAGCAGTGGGCAGCCATTTTTGCTGTGGCACTCGGGGAGCAGTTGGGGGTTCAGTACCTTGCTCGAGGTTGGAAGGTAGAAGAGAGCGCTGTACATTCACCCCCCCCACCTACAATCCCTGCCAGTACCGAGACTCGAACCTGCGACCTAATTTATTTAGACAAAATAGTGTAGTGTAGACAAAACAGTGTAGAATTTTAATTTCAGTCATTTATCAATTATAAACCTTAATATGAAAATAATCATCAGGCTTTTGGTATTGGCCAGAGTTTTAACATCGGTGCATCATTAGTATGAATTGAATTTTTTTAATTTACACATACTAACATTGGGCATATCAATAGTAAAACTACATAAGGGAATGGAATGATGTATATATATATATATATATATATATATA